>NC_138764.1:74288010-74506702 GCF_965113315.1 Podarcis vaucheri
GACGAAGCTGCTCTGGCGAACCGGCACCAGAGCAGCACACGGAAACGCTGTTTACCTTCCCGCTATAAAGCGGTACCTATTTATCTACTTGCACTTAAGGGTGCTTTTGAACTGCTAGGTGGGCAGGAGCTGGGACCGAACGACGGGAGCTCACCCCACCGCGGGGATTCGAACCGCCGACCATGCGATCGGCAAGTCCTAGGCGCTGAGGTTTTATCCACAGCGCCACCCGCGTCCCTACTACTACTACTACTACTAATACTACTACTACAATCAGCCCTTCACTACTACTACTACTAATAATAATACTACAATCAGCCCTTCACCAGCAGGTCCCAGGATGGGTTATGACATTTCAAATTTTAATTTAAAAGCAACTAAAACAGGTTACAATCACAGGAATAGGGTAGGCCCTGAAAACCACATCTCAGATGTCAAAGGCCGGGGTAAAAAGCTTGGTCATGTCATTGTGCAATGATGGGAGCAGTCTTCCCATGACGTTTTCCCCAATGCCAGTCCAGAATGCATCTGAATATTTCTCCAAACATGTGGGAGAAGCTAGTCACATGGGCCTTTTGCACACATGCAACAGTCAACAAATAAGTGATTAAGAGATGCTCCTTGTCCCAGCTGCTTTTCAGACAGCAGATTGTCCATTGGTTGAAGACTTCAGCTGTAGAGTTGGAAGGGATCCTGAGGGTGATCTAGCCGAACCGCCTGCAATGCAGGAATCTGGATTAGTGTTATTGAGGATAAATGTTATTCGTGTTCCCCCCAACTGGCTGGGTTGTGGGGAAATGCTGGTTTGCTTTTATGGCTTTAATCTATTTCAGTGATCACATATTCATTTATTTACTCGATTTCGTAGCTGCCCTTTACCTTAAGGCCCCAGGGCAGGTTACAGCTACCAAAAAAAATAAGTATAATTATAAAACAAACAAAACGGTTGCAACCATGAAACAAGAAAAGTATAAAAGCCATGAAAAACAATTCCATATATAAGAATAGCTCCAATTATAGATGTAGACTGGGATAAAGATCTCCATCTAAAAGGCTTGTTGAAAAAAGAAGGTCTTCCGTAGGTCCCGAAAAAGCAACAGAGAAGGTGGATGCCAAAGGGTGGCCTGCTAAAAGGCCTGGTTTTTATATTGTTTGGAATGGATCTCCTGATAAGATGGTATCTGCAGAGGGCCGTCTGCTGCAAAGCACAGGGATAAATTGGGTATATACAGGATGAGATGGGTTTTTTAGGTATAGTCCATGGAAGGAAAGCCAATGAACTATGTAACAGTGTTCATGCACACCCAGTACATATTGCACACTCTGTTTCAACATCACATCCACCATGTGCTTTGGGCTGCCTGATGGGTTTGCTCCGAGCACCGGCACCTTGCAGCACAGTAGTCATTAACGTTCCTTTGGGACCAGGCTTGACTTGGGGGCATTGGCTTGAAAGGTCTGATCATCACATCACTGTAGCCGGAGGAACATGCTCAGAAATCAACATGGAGCTGCCCAAGTTGCCCAGATACATCAGTCTATCTGGCCAGCACCATCTAGCCATCTAGTTTGTCTGAGCAACAACGACCAAAAGGAAGACATGCTAATAGGAAAACAGCTGCACACAGTGTACTCCATTTTAAAAAGCCATCTGGGAAGCTGTACGCTGCCACAAACAGCTGCAGATCTTTTGGTTCTGCCCTTTGGGAAAGAAAAAAGATCCCAAAAGAGGTCGCAAAGCTTCTTCTTTTTTAATAGAAAAAGCAACCACCCTCCTAAGCCAGTTTAAAACCTGCCAGGCGGCCACTCTCTTATAGCTGAATGTTTTTAGAATAGCTTGGCATTAACTAGCAGGGCGCGGATTATCTCCATAGAAACGGTTCTCAATAGGCTGTGGCATTTTCAGATTGTCTCCTGATCCCCTCTTCCTCCCCCTGCCTGGTATCGTGTTAACTTTCAATGGAGTTTCACATCTCTCTGCCAGGATCGCAGGTGCAGAAACCCCAGGTCCCTTCCTCAGTTGCATTTCAGCTGTGCTTCAGGTTTGCTACTGGTTTGAGTTGAAACCGGCTTGCAATTCTCCCTCCTTCTGCATGGCTAGTTGGATTTGATTTATTTGTTTGTTTAAATTTGTATACCGCCCTTTATCCGTAGATCTCAGGGCAGTTCATAGCATAAAAATACAAGATAAAAACACAAAAGCTTTTAGCTCAACCTCAGTGTGAAGCAACAATCTGCATATTTTTTATTTGCCTTATTTCACATAAAGCGACTCATAAACACTAGAGCTAGGACACATTTTCACATAAATCTAGAATAATTTCCGGATTTTAGTTCAAAACATTTGAACTTTAAAGCCTCAGACTATGCTTTTGACATTTAACATCCCCAAAAATGTTAGTCGTCCTCACTGTATAGTAAAAATGATTTTGATACGAAACCATTAAGGAAGGTTTTGTTTTGTTTTTTTGTCCGAGCTTGCTTATTTTCTGGACAAAACAGAAACATTTGAGTTGAGATGTTTGTGAGGAGATACACAAATCGGTGGTTGAAAAGTGTTCTCTGACAACACAACACTAATCAAGTATTTTGATTGGTCAACTAGTGTGGGGAGGGCGGGCCACTGACCTCACCATTCTGCCTTAGTGATTTGATTAGTAGATACCAGCATTGTAATTATGTCAATTCATTTCATTTCATTTTTGGATGATTGCCACTGACCTTTTCTGAGTAAGCAAACTCAGCAGGCGCGCTGGGGTTCAGGGCAATGCCTTTTTCAGCACTAAGTGGCTTCTGAGCCTAAGATCAAGAGCAGGGCCAGTCTCAGAGGCTGAGCAAGGTGAGCAATCCATCTTTAGAACAAGCTGGCAAATGAAATGTGAATGCTTCCTTAGCCAAAGGCATACCCTCCAACAATTCCCCAATGAAAATAGGGATGTCCTATTCAATAATAACAATAGCTTCCAACATATATAAAAACATAATGAAACATGAACATTAAAAAAAAAAACTTCTCTATACAGGACTGCCCCCAGATGTCTTCTAAAGGTTCTATAGTTACTTATCTCCTTGGCTCGGGGGTTGCAAAACACGTTCCAGCTTGTCGATATCCTTCTTAAAATATGTGGCCCAGAACTGGACACAGTACTCCAGGTGTGGTCTGATCAAGTAGAATAGAGCAGGACTATTACTTCTCTTGATCAGGGCACTATACTTCTGTTGATGCAGCCTAGAAAAAGCAATAGCTTTTTTTGCTGCTGCATCATCCTGTTGACTCGTGTTAAGCTTGTGGTCTACTAAAACCCCTAGATCTTTTTCACATGTACTACTGGCAAGCCAGGTGTCCCCCGTCTTATATTTGTGCAGTTTGTTCTTCCTGCCCAAGTGTAGAACCGTACTATTGTCCCTACTAAAATTCATTTTGTTAGATTTGCCCCGATTCTCCAATCTACTGGTTATATTGAATCCTGATTCTGTTTTCAACAGCATTAGCCACCCCTCCCAGTCTGCTGGCATTGCAAATTTGATGAGGTCCCCTTCAATGCCTTCATCTAAGTTTGCACCCGGGGAGGTCACTGCTAATGCATTGGTTTGACTTCACCCCTGGAGGCACAAGCCCACCAACAACCAGTTCTTAATCTGCCTTCGATGCTCCAAGTCATGGATCTCTTCACAAGTGTAAATGAGATTCCATTTATAAGAGAGTCATCCATTCCCCCCTCTTCTTAATTTTTTGGTATTAGGAAGGTTTTGACACCTCCAAACTACCAGTGGCCCAAGTTGGTTGACCTCTCAATGACTTCCCCTGTGTTTGGGCTTCCACATAATCATCCTGGGAGATGGAGACAGTAAGTCTGGGCATAACCTGTCCTTTTGTGCTGCTCTTCTGCAATGCAAAAGGAGTTCAGCTGGCTAGGTGTTTATTTTCCTGCTATACAAAGGCAATTGCTTTAATTTAATTCACAGTGACAATCTTTGGCAGAACACCATATGAGCCACATCCCATTAAGGAAAGCGCAGACCCTCACCCCAGGGCTTCTTCTGACAGCACCAAATATACATACATGGGGACTCACTTAAGTGGGGGCTATTCCCTTTTTTCTTTTTCATTCCCCTTCTCATGCACTCGCTGGATCCTACCATCATTCAGTGATTCAAAATGATGGGTAGCCAGGATATGTTTTTAAATAAACAAAGAAACACAATAAGCCAACTCTTGTTTTTAAAAAGCTGATACTCCAATAAAAAACTAAAAAGGTAAAGGACTCCTGGACAGTTAAGTCCAGTCAAAGGCAACTATGGGGTGCGGTGCTCATCTTGCTTCAGGCTGAGGGAGCCGGCGTTTGTCCACAGACAGCTTTCCGGGTCATGTGGCTGCTTCTGGTGCAATGGAACACTGTGACAGAAACCAAAGTGCATGGAAATGCTGTTTAGCTTCCCATCGCATTAGCTTCCTATTTATTTACTTGCACTGGCATGCTTTTGAACTGCTAGGCTGGCAGAAGCTCGGACAGAGCAACGGGAGCGCGGATTCAAACTGCCGACCTTCTGATCAGCAAGCCCAAGAGGCTCAGTGCTTTAGACCACAGTGCCACCCACTCCCAATAAGCCAGTTAATATCCGAGTTGCCACAGTACACTTTATTTTCCACCTGCTGTGCTATTTTGGTATTTACCATGGTGCTGACTGCCTTTTCCCCCCCAGGGCCAATGAGACGGCTCTTACTACAGATTCACCCTGCTGATTTGCCTAAACGCATAATTAGCATGTAAGTGATGCCCATCAACTGGCAAGTTTCCTGGCTTGCTTCAGTATCCTTGGAGTTTTCAGAGGTGACTGGGTTTAGCCTGCTGAATCACAAGCACCTGCTGAATCACAAAAATGGATTTATTGCAAGAGGGAGAACTGGCCCGGTTGGCTGTTCTGCTGGAGCAGCCTGGGGCATTATTTTCCTAGTCACTTGCTAATATAAGGGTGCACGCCTCAGCTTTCCCCCAGCCTTCTGAAACTGGTGTGCAGTGCAGTGGAGAGCATGATGATGATGATGGTGCCCTGAAATGATTAAACCCAAAGTTAAGTACTGTGAGTCATCACAGGTGCACATAAGCCTCCTCTTGAAGCTGTAGCTCAGTGTGGAAATGGGAGAAATCTCCTCCAAATCTGGTGGATCTATGTGTCCCAGACACAGACCCCCCCAAACACACACACAAGCAAATTGGGGAATGAATACCTTAAAAAGTTGATCATTGTTAACTTATAAAACACCGCAGAGTTATTTTAAATATTTCATTACACCCCCGCTAGTAGATCAGTCCCATTTGCGCAGATGTAGAGCTAGCTTAGGGACGCGGGTGGCGCTGTGGGCTAAAGCCTCAACGCCTAGGGCTTGCCGATCGAAAGGTCGGCGGTTCGAATCCCCGCGGCGGGGTGCGCTCCCGCTGCTCGGTCCCAGCGCCTGCCCACCTAGCAGTTCGAAAGCACCCCCGGGGGCAAGTAGATAAATAGGTACCGCTTACCAGCGGGAAGGTAAACGGCGTTCCGTGTGCGGCTCTGGCTCGCCAGAGCAGCGATGTCACGCTGGCCACGTGACCCGGAAGTGTCCCCGGACAGCGCTGGCCCCCGGCCAATAGATGTGAGATGGGCGCACAAACCCCACAGTCTGTCAAGACTGGCCCGTTCGGGCAGGGGTACCTTTACCTTTACTAGAGCTAGCTTATGCTTAGCCAGACTATCTAGTGCAGCAGCTTTCCACAGCAAAGATCTTTTGCTCTCTCTCCCCACTCCCAAATTCACCTGTTAAGGGATCCTTTTAACAACAACAACAACTGGAGATGTCAGGTATTGTACCTGAGACCTTCTGCCTGCATCGGATATGCTCTGGGGCTGAGCTATGGTCTCCTCGCCTTGAAGAACAGGGATTGACAGCTGAGTGCTGTGCATCTGGCTTTTCAGTGAAACTATGAAAGGCGATGGCAAACCTAGACAACATCTTAAAAAGCAGAGACATCACCTTGCCAACAAAGGTCCGTATAGTAAAAGCCATGGTTTTCCCAGTAGTGATGTATGGAAGTGAGAGCTGGACCATAAAGAAGGCTGATCGCCGAAGAATTGATGCTTTTGAATTATGGTGCTGGAGGAGACTCTTGAGAGTCCCATGGACTGCAAGAAGATCAAACCTCTCCATTCTGAAGGAAATCAGCCCTGAGTGCTCACTGGAAGGACAGATCGTGAAGCTGAGGCTCCAATACTTTGGCCACCTCATGAGAAGAGAGGACTCCCTGGAAAAGACCCTGATGTTGGGAAAGATGGAGGGCACAAGGAGAAGGGGACGACAGAGAAGGAGATGGTTGGATGGTGTTCTTGAATCTACTAGCATGAGTTTGATCAAACTGCGGGAGGCAGTGGAGGACAGAAGTGCCTGGCGTGCTCTGGTCCATGGGGTCACGAAGAGTCGGACACGACTAAACGACTAAACAACAACAATGGATCCAACTGTCTGGACTTTACTGAGCTTAAAAGCTATTGGAGGGGATAAGTTAGGAGCAACACACACACACACACACACACACACACACACACACACATTGTATAAACGTGTAGCCTCCTGTGCGTATATAAAGGGGATTCTCTTGCATCATGCCCTTTGCAGAGGTAATAGCTATGTGAACCTTTTGGTTGCTGACCTTATCAGCAGCTTCCCAGGTAATTCACAAGAGCAAAACTGGCTGGCAGCACACAAGCCGCACCCAGATTCCGCCAGCTGCATGCTCACCCCTTTCCATGCCTCCCAGTGGTGTTGAGAGGGATTGCTTCCTACTAGAAAGCAAAAGCCCACGCTGACTGCTGTAAGAGGTCTGGATGCTAAATCTGTGTATAAGTTTAGAGTTAATCAAGTGTATCAAGGCAGCCCTTTTCCAAATAATGTATCCATCTTCTAGTCCTTATTAGTGACCCTTGAGAAAGAATTTCCTCTTTCAGTATGCATCACAAAGAAAGAAGCTATTGCTCTTCAGCCGAGACACCTGGTTTTTGTCTTTTTCTGTATTCTGCTGATGACTTAGTAGATGGCACTGCCTGGGGTGAGGGTGGACAGAAGCAGGGATTTATCCCTCGAGTGGCCAGAAGGCAATGCAGGACTCTGTTTTTGGGCCGTCATTTACATTCTGTTTACATTCCCATTTACAGTCTCTGAGAGCAGGGAATTTCCCCATTTCCCCCAGAGGCTTGATTCAGTGACCTTTGCTTCCTCCCTGGGAGTGTCAGTGCCAAGGCCCTGAGCGCATGGCAGCATCACTATGGCAATTCCACTCACAAGCTAATGGGTGCAGATGATAGCAGTGTGCCAAGCACTCAACAAATAGTGTTTGCTGAGTGGATGTTCATGTGATACTCCCAAGGAACAGGGTTGCCGGGCTTGGAGAATCAATTGACAGGAGCAATAAGGAGCCGAGAGGAGATGGTCATTTGTCAATGGCAGTGTGCAACTAATAATAATAATAATAATAATAATAATAATAATAATTTTATTTATATCCTGCCCTCCCCAGCCGAAGCCGGGCTCAGGGCAGCTAACAACAATCAAATAATCCAACATTCTAAAAACATTTCATTATAGAAATTAATTAAAATCAAATTGATGGCAATCGTTAAGCAAAATTCTGTGCAGATTGCCAGAGGAGGGAGTCAGGCTGCGCCCTGACCAAAGGCCTGGTGGAACAGCTCTGTCTTGCAGGCCCTGCAGAAAGATGTCAGGTCCCGCAGGGCCCTAGTCTCTCATGACAGAGCGTTCCACCAGATTGGAGCCGCAGCCAAGAAAGCCCTGGCTCTAGTTGAGGCCAGCCTAACCTCTCTGTGGCCTGGGACCTTCAGGATGTTTTTATTTGCAGACCGTAAGTTCCTCTGTGGGACATACCAGGAGAGGCGGTCCCGTAGGTACGAGGGTCCTAGGCCGTATAGGGCTTTAAAGGTTAAAACCAGCACCTTAAACCTGATCCTGTACTCCACCGGGAGCCAGTGCAGCTGGTATAGTACCGGATGAATGTGATCTCGCAGCGAAGACCCCATAAGGAGTCTCGCCACGGCATTCTGCACCCACTGGAGTTTCTGGGTCAGTCTCAAGGGCAGCCCCACGTAGAGCGAGTTACAATAATCCATTCTGGAGGTGACCATCACATGGATCACAGTGGCTAGGTCAGGGCAAGAGAGGTAAGGAGCCAACTGCTTAGCTTGGCGGAGATGAAAAAATGCCGCCTTTGTTATAGCTGTAATCTGCGCCTCCATAGAGAGGGAGATATCAAAGATTACGCCCAAACTCTTAACGGACGGTGCTGGCACTAATTGCACCCCCGCAAGAGATGGGAGTTGCCTCCAAAACAAAATGCTCTAAACTAAACCATGCAAGCCATACATATCACCCACACAAACAAAGCACAGGTGCCCTTACCCAGCAGGCAACATAGATTCTGTTATATAATTCATGCACACAATTCTGTTGTGTAATTTATCACATAGTGTACCCATAGTAAACGCAAAATACCTTGACACAGGGTGGAACTGTTTTCTTTTGCCCTCCCCATCCCTTTTTCCTTCTCTGCTGCCTGTCTTTTAGCTTGGAAGCCCCCTGTGTAAAACTGGCAGGGGTTAAAGAAGACGATGTAAACAGGTTGCCTTTTACAGTCCTGATGCTTGCTTGGTTCTGATGATTCAAAGAAGGAAACACAGAGAACATGTGTATTTGTTCATAGAGGAACTGTGATCAGTGACGCCACAATGTTACTAATGCTCTCTCTTTTGAAAGCCCTGTGCCAGATAGTGACAGTTTCTCATAACAAGATTATGGCAGTGAGGAGGAAGAAATTGCTTTTCAAAAATAACGTTCTCCACCTTCCAGGCTGAGCGTGGGCCAAAAGATTCAGTTGCCTCCAGGCCAGCCAAGTTACTCTAAACAACCATCTAGGACAGGGGCCAGCAAACTTTTTCAGCAAGGGGCTGGCCCACTGTCCCTCAGATTTTGTGCGGGGCTGGACTATATTTTTTTGGGGGGGATAATGAATTCCTATGCCCCAAAAATAACCCAGAGATGCATTTTAAATAAAAGTACACATTCTACACATGTAAAAACACCAGGAAGCCCCCACAAATAACACAGAGATGCATTTTAAATAAAAGGACACATTCTACTCATGCAAATACATGCTGATTCCCAGACCATCTGCGGGCCAGATTTAGAAGGTGATTGGGCCGAATCTGGCCCCCGGGCCTTGGTTTGCCCGGGGGCCAATTGTGGGAGGCAACTGTTTTGCTGTAGCAACTGATGAAGGCCTCCCTCCCCCTTCCCAGGTGCCCCCAGGGATGTACAAGGGAAAGCAAGATTGTTACGGCAAGCACACCTGACCTATGGAACTCAGGACCACAAGGGTGAGAAAGCTTTCTTCAGCCCGAGGGTCAGATTCCCCTCTGGGCAGCTTTCAGAGGACCACATGTCAGTGGTGGAAAGGGCCAAAGACCTAAGTGAGTGAGCCAATGAATGCAAATTTATATCTGTACAGTAGGCAAGATTTTATGCCTCTCTATCTTCCATCCAGACAAGCATTATCAGAGTTCAATGACATATTCCAGCCAGGCAAAACCAGGTGTGAACTAGAGCTAGTGAGGGTTGTGGGCTGTGGAGAGGAGGTGCGACCCAGGGACTGTTCAAAGGACTAGAAATAGAGAGGCTTGGAAGCCTGCTTTTGCCCCCTAAGCCTCAGGTTTCTCACCCTTGAATTGCTGTGAGAGGTGGTGGCAAGTCACTAGCTTAGACGGCTTTTCAAAAATATCAGTCAAATTCATAGAATTATCAGTCAATGGTTATTAAGTATAATAGCTAAGCAGAACCTCCAGATACAGAAGCAGTAAGTCTTTAGATATCAACTGTTGAGGACAAACAATAGGGAATAGCCATCACTTCCTGTCAGGGAACTGCCATCGGAGGAACAGGTGGGGAGAGGGCTCACGGAGGCTGGGAGGGACTCAACAGCTGAAGCAGGGACCAGCAGGGGGAGAGATGGGGCTCTGGAGGAAAGTCTCATGAAGGCTGAGAGAGACGCAGCAGCTAAAGCAGGAACTAGCAGGGAAAGGGGAGGATCTCTGAGGGAAAGCGAGCAAGAGGGAGGGCTCAGGGACACGTCCAGCGAGAACAGTGGGGAGGTGTCAGAAGCTCCCATAGGGAGACCCATTCCTCGCAGGAAGCTGTCACGCCGCGAGTCCCGAAGACGTGTTTCCGTTAAGGAGCTTTTATGCTGGAAGCGCTTCCGAAAACAACCACTGTCGGAATCTGCAAGTGACTAGAGCAGACATGTCTGAGGAGCTCTGTCACACACAGAGGTTTGTGGAGTTGCACAAACTCTGAGGGACTACGATTTTACGCACAAGCAGCTCATCATCCCATCACACTTCCATATTGATTTATTTGCCAAAGAATGCTTTTTATACTTCAGGAAACCTTTGTGCAAGCCTGTGCAAGCCTTGTTGTATGTGGATTGCACCACTTTGACTGCATAAGGATCCACACTTTTAAAAAGAGCCTAGCTTCAAGAGGCCTCTGCAAGCTATCAGCTCAAACTTATCCCTCTCCTTACAGCCCACCGGATGAGGAGGAAGAGAAAGAGAGGAAGCCGGGTGCCAGAAAGAGGAAAAAAGCCTAAGCCACCCACTGCTGACTTAGGAATAACCCACTACCAACATGTGGCCCCCAAGAGATCACCCCCAAAGGAATGCAGCCCTAGAATTGATAGACAAAAGGTTGTCCGGGCCTGGTATGATGCAGTTCTGAATACACTCACAGTCCCACCACGTTATTTAGTTACAGAAACATTGCCGGCCTTAATATGGACTAGCCTGCTGATGGTGTTGATGGGAATTACAATTAAAAAAAATGGAGGGTGCCAGTTTGGGGAAAACTAAATAGACACTGCTCACTTCCGCTCTCTTCTCCAAAGCACAGGTGGCCTTGCAGAAAGCCTATGAGATGAGGGCAGAGAACGGAGACCTCAGATGACCTTTCATAATAGCTCTAATGAGCGGTTGCTTCCAGACTCTCTAGGATCCACTGTGCTGTGTTTGTGATCCAGCCCTTGCCAAACAAAAAGGAAGGGGTGAGTGGGTTGTTGATTCTCCTCCATTCACCATGTGCTGCAACCACTGTCCTCATGCTGGGGAGGGCAGAAGGGTCATTGCCCTATCCAACCCAACTGTAGACGCACACACTTCTCCCGGAGGTCACTGAGAGGTGAGGGAGAAATCTGGCATTCCCTGGAGCAACCTCTCACTCTCTAACCCCCTTCTCCCAACCCCCTTCAGCAATGCCTGCCTGGTTGCCATTCCCAAATGCAAGGTTACATGGAAGGCACAAATTGTTTGCTAACAGACAGATCTGCTGCTGGCTGCAAAGGGAAGCTGGGGTGTTATTCCATTCCAGTGTTTGCAATGGCAGGAGTTGCCAGAGATGGGGTGGGGTGGGGTGTATGGGTTTTCTTGTTTGTCAACTCTTGGGTAGAGCCAGGGGTCTTGAGTAAAAGTTTACACAACCAGGCAAGGATTCACAATCACTGCAGGAAGGAAGGGTCAACTCAAGTGAGCATGTGCTGCCCATGAGAGAAGAGTTTTGCTTTGTTTTGTCAACCTGGGAAGGTAGCCCATATAGAAGAAGGAAAACTCTGGTCCTAAACCTCTGCTGTCTTGTGGGATAATAAGAAAAAGCTAAGGAGGAAACCCGACACAAATCCCTCCTTCCAGCAACCTCCTTCTGGCAACTCCTGCAGCCAAGCTGGTGCCAAACGTATTGCACTGACCACATCAGTGAAGCCGAGAGCAGGGTCTTGTCATCTGGGCAGCCCAGGTCCTCCATACACATTGCCCAGGCTTGCATCCTGAGGACGTCCCACTTCGGTGCTGTTAACACAGCAGTTTGACTTCACTCCTGGAGACAAAATCCATTGTCTCTCGAGGCAGAAGGATGCCAATAACTCTGAGTCGGACATAGCTGAATACAATCTTTAGCTCTCACTGAGGCAGTAAACCTGAATCTATGCCATACCACTGCAGAATGAAGGTGGTGACTGCAAGGGGGGGGGAGAGATGATCAGTAAACTATATCAGTAAACATGTAAACTATATCTCAGGGAGAAAACTAGGTTAGATTCCTTTCCCCTGACATCTAGTTTTCTATGCAAAGGATGTGGGTGGGTATTAAAGCATTCAGTCTGTTGAGTTCCCACCTGCGGTCTGAAATGGTACAGGTGGTGCACAGGTTTTTCACCTCAGTGAGAACTCCACCTTGGCCTCCTCCTTCAGTAGAAGTGACTAGAGCTGAGCTACAGACAGGCTGAGTTTGCTAAGCAAATGAAAGCACTTTTAGTCACTAGGTCAGTCGAGTCACTGATAAACAACTATCGATTTATATATATATATATAGCAGCAGCTGATTAAAAATAAAAAAGCCAGTCTAAGAACATTGAAGCAGTAAGGCAATGTAGAGTGAAAGCATCCTCTGGTGTCAAGGAGAAAAAGGGAGAGGTTGTGGGGCAGGGGATTTTTCTACTGTTTCTGCAAACAGGTGTATGAAAAACAAAGACGCCTTCATATCCTCCCTGTGGCTTGTTCTGCCTGTCCCCGATTTACCTGGAGTGACTACGTGCACCCAAAAAGTTTTTGCATTCTTGCCAGCAGAATTTGGCCCAACAGAAAGTGTCGCATTACCTACTTTGCCTCCCTCATTCCCCGAGATCAACGCAGAAACAATGGCCTACATAGCAAAAACATTGACAGTTACCGAGAGAAACAAGCCAAGTGTCAAGGGCTGTGAAACTCATAATTAGTCTGAAACAGAAGACTGTCTGTTTTCTACACCAGCCAACGAACCTATTTGTGCAAGAGCTGGTGCTGTATTGGGGAGAAGATCAACTCTCGCATCAGGCATGAAAGCAAGAGCTACACAGGACTGCCCCTCCCCATGTGAACCAACCAAGACCCCAAAATCATCCTCTAAGGACCGTCTTCATGTGCCTCCTCCATGAGAGATCCAGAGGGTGGCAACATGAAAAAGGGCTTTTTTGTAGTGTCTCCCCATTTGTGGAATGCTTTCCCCAGAATCAACGTCATCTAACATCCCCACATACTTAATAAACAGGTCATCTGGAAGCAGCCACAGCAACCAATAGATGGGAGGGGGATTCTCTTGCAAGGAAACCTCACCACAGCACTGTTTTCCTTGTGTGATCTTCAGGGATGTCCACACCAATAGAAATGCAAAGAAATTTCATTGTATAGGGAAATTACCACCTGAATGATCCAACAAGGATGAGATCAACAACAGAGAAGAAACATCTAACTCCTACCCAGAAGAATAAGCCTGAACACAACCTGCTTTTGTTGCTAAGATAGGCAACTCAGTAAAGGCCAGAGTGCTGGTTTATCTCCTGTTTTATACTGCAAGGTTAGCTGTTTAATCAATACTGTACTCTGTGACTGCACCCTAGCTGCTCCCCCCCCCCCCCGTCCCTGTCACAGCATGTTCTTAATTTGCATCTTGTCCTTTTTTGCCCTCTCAACCTTGCAAGCCAAACTCAGAGCTAAATATTGAAACCTGACCTGTAAAATATTTTTTTGTAGGTGTTTCTTTGCTATTCTCTGGTAAGAACAAGGAGGATACCCTCATTATTCACCCCTATGTCAAAAATTTTGACTGTCCCCAAAGCTGCCGGTTGATGACTTTATGAAAACTATCCTCAAGCCAACAGTTCTGTTTTAGAAGGATCTTTCTCTCTTCTGATTAGGTGTGGGTAACCCTGCCCATCTATCAGAAATGAGCCAGAGGCTGCGACAGATCTAATTCTCAACCCTGCTAGCGCTAGTGCCGGAGGGGAGGAAAGCAAGCACCACAAAGACTCTTATAAATACATTTGGTTTTTCAATTATATTGTTTATCATATCCAAGAGTAGATCTGTGGATCTTAATCCTCCTCTCCCTTACCTGCTCCCCATCCCCAAATGCAAATTTCTATTTTTTATCTTAATTTATTTAATAAAAAACTATGCACCACTTGATTGTAAAAAAACAACAACCCTCAAAGTGGCCTATGTAAAGAACACAACAATAAAATTATGAGTACAAACAATTAAAAACAACTACAGTGGTACCTCTAGTTCTTAACCTGAAACTGTTCTTAACTAGAGGCGTGCTTTTGCTAATGGGGCCTCTTGCTGCTGCTGCGCCGCCGGCACACAATTTCCATTCTCATCCCGGGGCAAAGTTCTCAACTCGAGGTAACTCTTCCAGGTTAGCAGAGTTAGTGACCTAAAGCGTTTGTAACCTGAGGCGTTTGTAACTCGAGGTACCACTGTATTTAAAACATTCAAAAAATTAAAACCAGTGAGAAACTAAAAACATATTCAAGCAGACTTCAACAATCTACATATGTGGGTAGGCTTGTCTAAGCAAAAATGTTTTCGGTAGGTACCGAAAAGAGTACCAGCAGCAGGTGTCAACAGGAAGGGAGTTCCACAGTGGCATACTAAAAAATGATGCTTCTGCCATCCACATCAAGGGACAAACTAATATAATGTGGGAGATCTATGATCAGTTTTCCAAATAACGTTTCATTTAGCTAAAAGCAGCAGGCTGGGCAGACAGGTACCTAACCCACCATAACCCTCCACAGTAAATAGTATTGGAGTGGGGTTCAGTTTGAAAACCAGCATGGAGGAAGTGGTTAAAATTTACCACTTTTAATGAAAACAAATATCTCTACTCTGGCTTTAAGGTTATGCCTATCATGAGGCCATTCACTGTGGACGCTGCCAGAAGATCTGCTTATTGGTTGCAAGGAGATTAGATGATGTTGGCCATTTCATTCTGCTTGGCTTGCAAGGAGGTTAGATGATATTGCATAAAAGAAAGTTCTGATCTACACTTTCTGGGCATTTTCCTGTCCTTTTCTTCTTGTGAAGGTAATCAGCTATAATGGTACAACTTGAATTTGTTGGTACTTGATTGAATCTGAGGGGAATTCTACATTCATTTTCTCTGTTTTAACACCTAGCCTGTGTGTTCCTTAATTGGCTTGGGAAATCTCTCTCAGCTCCATCAACACCCTTAGAGGGGATCTGAGGGATGTCTTCCCCATCTCCATCCACATCCCACTGCCACCACAAATGCACCAGCAGCCATGGGAAGGCTTCTGAAAGGTCTAGGGGCCAGCCCTAGCTATATCCCTCACAATAGGAGGCACTTGAGTCTGTGTTTTTGTCTTATTGTTTGCAGGGATCAGCTGGTCCTGGGAACATGGTTGCCATGAAGTATCTGCAAAGTCATGATAAATGCCACCGTTTCTGAGGAGCTGTTTACTGAGCACTTCTGGGAGTAGTTGGTGTTAATGAGGTACCAAAGAGGAGGCCTGCCAGGAGTTTAACAAAGTGCCAAAGAGCCTGGGTAAAGAGAGAGAGAGAGAGTGGAATTTCTAAATCTTTGCCTGGAAACAATGAGGCCCAATTTGCATGCTCTGCATTGAAAGAGGCCAGCAGGCAAACAGTGGGAACACCTTCCCTGCCTGGAGGGACCAAGCAATTCCTGAGAAACAGTTTCCCAAAGGACAGGGCTGACCTCCCCTCCCCCCCCATCCCATCCATGCTGCAAGGAACCAGAGTGGGATGTGCTGGAAAGCAGATGCCTATCAGTTGGAATCACAGTTGCCAAAGGGTCTCTCACAGACTCTGTTGCATGCTGCTGAAAGAAAAGCTGCCTGTTTATCTAGAGCCCATGTTTGAATAACTACTTGCCTTTATACTTTCGAAGGGAGAACAGTCATTGTACACTTTGGTGCAGCTAGTGAGGCTATGAGCTGGGCAGGAACCACATCTAATGTCTGCAGTGACTCTAGAGTGACTCTAGAGTAACCCTTCAAAGACTGTAACACTGTGTCCTCCTGCAGGAATGACGTTCACTCCGTTCGTTGTTTAATGTTGGGTTGGAAGAAGAGTTCTGTGAAACTCAGAAGCTAGCTTTCTCTTTGTGATTTTAGTTGTGCCTAATTTAAGTGTGGTGATATTGGTTCTGTTTAGATCTTGTCGGATCTATCTATCATCTCTATCTATCTATCTATCTATCTATCTATCTATCTGTATCCCTCCACAAATATTTTCAACAAACATGGAGCAGATTCAATAAATGTACTGAACTGCATTTTCACATGGGAGAAGCATGTAGTTTTAGCATAGGGTCAATACCACAGTATAATAGTTTTGCATGCATAAAGTCCAGACTCCATTTCAGACTTCCCCAGTTATTGTTATTATTACTGCTGTATTTTGATGATGATGATGATGATGATGATGATGTATGTATATATGTATACATATGTATACCCATCCTTCAGCAGCAAGTCCTAGGGTGGGTTACAACAATTTAAAATTAAAAGTTAAAATCAGATTGCAATCACAGAAAACCTGAAAAGCCACGTTAGGTGTCAAAGGGAAGGGGTTAAGAGTTTCATCTTCAGTAGTCACTGAAAGCTGTACAGTGGTACCTCTGGTTACGAACTTAATTCATTCCAGAGGTCCGTTCTTAACCTGAAACCATTCTTAACCTGAGGTACCACTTTAGCTAATGGGGCCTCCTGCTGCCACTGTGCTGCTGCCACACGATTTCTGTTCTCATCGGGGGCAAAGTTCTTAACCCAAGGTACTACTTCCGGGATAGCGGAGTCTGTAACCCGAAGTATTTGTAACCCAAGGTACCACTGTATAGTGAAGGTGCCAGATGTACCTCTGTGGGGAAGAAATTCCATAACTTAGGGTCTGCCACAGAGAATGCCCTCTCCTGGGCCATCCCCACCCTGAACATCTGAGGGTGTGGGAACTGCTAAGAGGGGCATTCCCGTGTAGGGAAAGAGGCAGTATTTCACATATTTAGAGCCTAAGTTTTTTCAGGTTTTAAACCCTAAAATGAGCACCTTGAATTGGGCTCAGAAACAAACCATCAGCTAAAAGACGTTCATGCATCAAGGCTTTAAAAAAAGGCATTGGAGACTTACTGCCCCCTTGTGTAAACAATTCAGAATCCAAGGTCACTATAAGACAACTTGATATGTTCAGTGTAACTGTGTAACTCCCATGGATGAGAATTTTTCAAGACAATTTTGAATTGGGAAATTTTCCAGAATATCTTCCTCTGCAAATCAGGTTTAATTGCATCAGAAAGTTTTCTGACTCCCTCCAGAGAGATGTTTATTTTGCTTGTATTTAGTAAACAAATCAAAACACTTTGCCAAGGTTGCCTAAAATTGTATTTGCAGTTGGCATCCATTAATTGTTATTGATGAACTTATTAAGCAGATAATATCCATGGACAAATAAAACACTGGGAATGTTTCTGGGAAATTTCTCACTCCCACATCACTGATGACAACTGTTAAAAAACATGTGAAAATGCTTCATTCCTAAGAACAGAAGAAGAATCCTGCCAAAGGC
Organism: Podarcis vaucheri; assembly: GCF_965113315.1. NCBI lineage: Eukaryota > Metazoa > Chordata > Lepidosauria > Squamata > Lacertidae > Podarcis > Podarcis vaucheri. The sequence continues at coordinate 74,305,516 of NC_138764.1, forward strand.
CTAGCCCATCATTCTATTCTCGACCACCAGATGCCCCTGGGAAGCTCACAAGCCGGTCATGAGCTCAACAGCACTTTCCTGCTATTACTATTTAGCATGTTTAAATGCAGGTATTAAGTGTGAAAGAATAATATTCCTGACCTGCCACACCATCCTTATCTTGTTTGTCCAATGTAGATTGCAAACGCTCTGGACAACTGCCACCCCTTGTTGTCCTTTAGTGCTGAGTACACAGCTCAGTCACTGTTGTACCAGATTCGTAACAGTTGTGCTAAGAATAGCAACAGGGGAAAATGCCGGGTGGGGAGAAGGAATCGGGATTCCCCTTTCACAACTGTATGATGTCATTCTTCCACGTGAAAATGATGTCTCAGTGGGCAGGGTGGTAGAGGCTAAACAGGACCCTAGAGGCTCAAAGGTTTGGAAATATTTATTTCAGGCACACCAGCAGAAGACCAGTGAATGCATTACCTTTCTGCCTTTCTGCCAGACATTCAGGCTTGCTTAAACCATTAGCCAGAGTCCTCTTGATCAAAGTTTGCTTTCACTCCCCAGCCTCTAGGGATGATGGCACACAGATTCGCCCCAGAAACTGAGCTCAGTAGCTCACTGTTCTTACAGTGGCCAACCAGATTCCTTGTGGGAAACCCGGAAGCAGAATCTGAGCACAACAGCACTCTGCCCATCTGCAGTTTCCAGCAACTAATGTTCAGAGGCAAACTATAAGGAGAAGACCTCAGAGGCAAACTGTGGAGGCAAAGCCAAGCCACCATGGTTAGCAGCCTTCGATAGACATGAATTTTGTTTAATCCTCTGTTAAAGCCATCTAGATTGGTGGCCATCACTAGCTCTTGTGGGAGTGAGTTCCATAGTTTAACTAAGAGTAATTGCCGAAGAAGAAGAAGAAGAAGAAGAAGAAGAAGAAGAAGAAGAAGAAGAAGAAGAAGAAGAAGAAGAAAGCACTCTCTTTTATCTGCCCTGAATCTTCCAAAATTCAGCTGTACAACGCTGAAGAGATCAGCATTCCATCGCAGAGGCCTTCTGCTGCAGCCAGTGAGCTCCAAATAGCCGCTCTTGGCAAAGATGAGATATGCCTAGCGATCAAGCCATCCCTTCCCTGGGGCTCCCCACCCACGCAAACCCTTGGTAGTGCCTCATTGCCCTGATTACACAACACCACCTGCAGTGATCAAAGACAGCCACTCTCTGTGTTCTTGCAATGCACCATGTTTCCCAGAAGGACAAGTAGGGCTGAGACCCTCAGGGGGGAGGATTTGGGCAGCCTCTCATTCTTACTCAATGTTAAAAATAGGTAACTGGCCCCAAGGGCACAAATTTCAGGTTTCTGGAGAAGAAAAAATAAAGAGAGCTGCACAACAGCAGATTTCGACATCCAGCCCTGCACAGAGACTGCACTGGTTTGGAGGAGTTTAGACGGGTCCCTTACGGCACAGCTGGTTCCTTCTGAGAAATACTGAAGGGCCTGTAAGTACAATATAGAACAGGAGCAGTGGCACCTGGAGGCTGCTGGACCCAGTGGGCAGTCTGTGGCCAAGGAGGGGCAAAGGAGCTCACATGACGGGGGCCAGTTGTTCTGGTTTTCTTCCCATCCTCCTCCCACAAGTGTGGACACAAAAGCATTGAGGTTGTATAAATACTTAGCCTCTGCAAAGTGTCTAGCCTTGGTTTAGGAAGGGTCCCTGATGTCACAATTTCTAGCATGGATTAATGTCACAATAATCATATATTACTCGGAAGTAAGCCCCATAGGGATGGCTTCCAGATAGGACTGGAGCCTGATTTGTTAGGGTTAATAATAATAATAATAATAATAATAATAATAATAATTTATTTATACCCTGCCCATCTGGCTGGGTTTCCCCAGCCACTCTGTGTAGCTTCCAACAAAATTTTAAAATACAATAGTCTGTTAAACATTAAAAGCTTCCCTAAACAGGGCTGCCTTCGGATATCTTCTAAAAGTTGCCATGTGTCCTCTTTTTCAAGGGCAAATTATGAAACAAATTGCATTTATTTGCTTTGAATGTCCACCATGGTGTCATAGCATCCTCTTTTTCGCTCTTCAAAATATGGCGACCCTAGATTTGGTTAGTCTGAAAGGTGCCACACAGAGCAGCTAACAAGGTTCCACCAAAACTTTCAGTCCTATGGGGCCTTTCTTTGTTTGTCCTGAATCTTCCAATGTTCAACTTTTTTGGATGTCCACAACTTCTAGTGTTTTGAGAAAGATTTTTTTTTATTTAATGCAGTCCAATGTCATTGCATATGCAAGTTTGTGAAAGAAGGACCTTATTCAATTCAGGAAAACTTCGTAATTGGAATTTCTATAGTGTAGGTAGGGTTTGGGGTGTGGGGGTGCTAGGAGAGGGGTAGTACCTCTGGTGGGGGACACATCATACAACATCTGGGATAGTTTATCCACCTTTGGTCCCCACACTGCATTTAGCACTCACTTGTGGCTCCTAAAAGCTGGCAGCATGTGACCACGGACACACCCCGGGAATGGCTTCAACTGGATGGCTAAACCAGGTGAGGGTAGCCGATGGGTCTCCAACCCTTGGTGACTTAAGGACTTCTTCTGTATGCAAAGACAGGTTTCAGTGGATTGAGTAGACAAGACCAATGGTGGGTCCAATGGTCAAGAAGGTGGTTTCTGCCCGTGTTGTAGAGGGAAGTGAGGGACAGATGGGGCTCATCAACCTGCGAAGGGATCCCATCTAGGAGAAGGGAAACTCTGATCCTAAACCTCTGCTGCCTTGCAGGATATCTTCAGGCGAAGAAAAGGCTAAGGAGTAAATCTGGAATTCAGCCCCTAAGACAGTAGGATGGTGTCTTGTACGTCTCTTTCTGGCAACTCCTACAGCCACGCTGGTGCTAATGTATTGCTGTGCTTTCCTTTGGACCACATCAGCGAGGCCAAAAGGAGGGTCTTCTCCTCTGGGCAGCCCAGGGCCTCCATACATACTGCCCAGGCTTGCTCACTGTGAAAGGTCACCCCTGGAAGTGCACTCCATTGTTTCTTAAGACAAACTGGTGCCAACAGCATGTCGAGTTTCCTGTCTCCCTCCAGCTCCCAGGTCCTCCCCCAGGCAGTGAATGTTGTGATACGATCACAACTGATAATCAGAGTTAGGTCAGCTAGGTATAATATGAACCCAAAGCCATTTCTCTTACAAATCTAATGGCACCAAATATGACAAACTTACAACAATAATGCATTCGAGGAGGGAGGAGGACACAAATCAACAATTGAAATGGATGTGTTTTTGACTGGGCACTTCCAGGTTACTGAGCCTTCATTGTGATTTGTTTGCAAGGAGGTTAGATGACATTGCATCAAAGCAAGTGCTATCCCACCCTGTCCCAATCACTTTTGTCATCACCAAGTGCCCTGGGGGAAAGCAGGTTTTTGCGCAAGACCTCCCAGCCAACTAGAATTGTGCAACCTGAATTTGCTGGCATGTGACTGAATCCCACTTGGGAAAAGTGACAATCTGTAAGATGCACCCTGTACACCAGAGATTTCCAAACTTTTCATGTTAGTGGCACACTTTTTAGACATGCATCATTTTGCAACACAGTAATTAGGTTTCCTAGCAAACCGGAGGTTAAATTAACCCCTTTCCAGCCCCGGGAGGAGCGTTTAAGAGCAGGGGACTCGTAATCTGGTGAACCAGGTTCGCTTCCCCGCTCCTCCACATGCAGCTGCTGGGTGACCTTGAGCTAGCCACACTTCTCTGAAGTCTCTCAGCTCCACTCACCTCACAGAGTGTTTGTTGTGGGGGAGGAAGGGAAAGGAGATTGTTAGCCACTTTGAGACTCCTTAGGGTAGCGATAAAGCAGGGTATCAAATCCAAACTCCTCCTCCTCCTCCTCTTCTTCTTCTTCTTCTTCTTCTTCTTCTTCTTCTTGTGACACACCTACATGTTGCAGCTGACACACTAACGTGTCGCGACACACAGTTTGGAAAGCTCTGCTGTACATCTCACATAAAACAACATGGACCTTTGCTAATTTTATGGAAGCTAATGCTCCATGTTAACTAACAATTTGTAACATCCTGGATATAAATATGTGTTAAGAGCAGTGGTTGCTGCTCTGGATTAAGTACTCTATGAATTGCACTGAAAGGTTAAAAAGAATCACCCCTGGGCTTAGCTAGCCCTGGCGGAAAGCAATAGTGATTGTCAGACTGAAGAAAAGGTGATAAAATATTGATTGCTGTTTGCTAAAGGGTTGCAACAATTGCAAAATGGTAATAACCTCATGCAAAAATTATGCTGACTCAGTTATTGTTCCTACTGGAAAGAGAAACACATTATCTAAAGGTTAAGATCGAGGAAAGTCCAGACACAACAAGCTGAATTTACTAGCAATAAGGCTGCTTTTAGCCTAGTTAATGTTTGCTGGCAGCTTTGAATATGTGAAAGTCTTTTTAAATAAATGATTGCTGCTACTACTGTATGTACTGACTGCAACACCAGGAAACACATTTCCAAGGAAATTCACTGGCTATGGGTGAGGTCCTGATAAAGTTTTCATAGTACCTGGAATTCTGCAAGCTCTTGCAAAAACCATTTCTTGTGCAGAATGGTGACAGAAGGCAATCTGACTCACAATGTGATGGAGACACAGAGGGTCCAAGTGTAAAGGTGTACAGGTCTAAAAAGAGAATTATCTACCTATTGCTACTGTTCTGGGAGAGGAAGAGGCAGGGTATGAATGGCTCAGCAATATCATGAAATGTGGGTCAGCTTGTAAGTAATAAAGTTGGGTGAAATTATAGCATCGCCTCAGTAGTTCAATCAACTCAGCGGAGTACTACCAAAAAATTAAGATGCTGAGCCTCTTCTCATTTTACTCTACTTTTGGTCTTATTTTATTTGTTTATTTGTCTAAAGCATTTCTACCCTTCTCTTAGGCAAAAAGGCTTCCACAGCAGTGCACAAAAATCATTCGAAAGATAGTCTCTGCCTTAAAAGGCATGACACACAAGGTAAAAGAAGTGAGGATGGAGGAGGAAGAAAAGCAAACACAGGCACCAGTTATTAAAATTACTGTCTTTGTAATGACCTGCTGGAACTGAAGCAGTTCAGGCAGCCTGGTGGAGTGGCTGTCAAATAATAATAATAATAATAATAATAATAATAATAATAATAATAATAATAATAATTTATTTGTACCCTGCCCATCTGGCTGGGCTTCCCCAGCCACTCTGGGTGACTTCCAACAAAGATTAAAAATACATTAAAATATCACACATTAAAAACTTCAGATGTCTTCTAAATGTCAGGTAGTTGTTTATCTCTTTGACATCTGATTGGAGGGCGTTCCACAAGGCAGGCGCCACTACCGAGAAGGCCTCTGCCTGGTTCCCTGTAACCTCACTTGTCGCAGTGAGGGAACCGCCAAAAGGCCCTTGGCGCTGGACCTCAGTGTCCAGGCAGAACGATGGAGCTGGAGACGCTCCTTCAGGTATACTGGACCAAGGCCGTTTAGGGCTTTAGATGACAACTGGGGAAGGGCCAAAGGCAGCTGGTGTCTCTGCAGGCAATGAAATTACCCAGTTTTGCTTCTCTCCGAACCACTCTGAGGAATGGTGGGAACTTTAAAGGGGGAGCTAGACCCAGCTGCCCAATACTTCTCAGGGCATTTCCAACACAGGCAGGTAAACCTGCCATGGAAGGTCATGAACAGAGGTGGAGGGGAGGACCAGTAGAGAACAGTTTGTGTAGGGCCCTCTCAAACCTACGGTTACTACCCCATAAGTAATCATGACATTTGCCTTTTGAGATCTTCATGCTACCATGGTTGTGGAATCTAAGGCTCTCCTGGCCTCCAAGCGTTGTACACTTTGCTGCTGGCTGAGCAGCTAACAATGCCCAATTATATCTGGGTCTCCTTCTACGTGCCAGTCTGAGCTGTGTCTCTTCAGCATTCTTTTCCCTATAGAAGTATTAGACAGTTGCCCTCAGTCTGCCCCCAGTGCTCAGCAGCAAACACACAGTCAGGCGCTTCTTACAGCACATGATGCTCACATACCTGGGTGTGAACTTCTGGTCTTTGTCGCTAGGTGCCAAGGTCTAAATGGGAGGGGGAAAGGAAGTGGGGCGGTTTCATTTCAAATGTTGCCACATTACTTCTCTTGAAAAGAAAGGGATAGTTTTCATTCCACCTGGAAAATGCGGTGTTTCTGGACACTGATAGGAGAAATCCACCAACGGACTAGCTTGGAAGGAGTTCTTTAGGTAGTACTCTGTTTCTGAGAGCATGCAAAGTCTAAAGTCTCTTTTATCTTGGAAAACCCATTGCCTAATCCTAGGACAAACCTTTCCCAGCCTGGTACCCTCAAGAACTCCCCTATTCCTGACCATTGGCCATGCTGACTGTAGCTGATGGGAGTTGTAGTTCATGGCATGTGGAGGACACCTGATTGGAAAATGCTAGCCTAGAGAATTGCCTGTGATTACTTATGGGAACGGTGGGAATTGATTTATACCAAGTCACACCATTGGTCCATCTTGTTCAGTATCATCCTTACCTGGAGATGCCAGGGACCTTTTGCACACACATGGGGTTTACCACCAAAGGGTACTGCAGATGTATCCTGCACTGTAGACCTTGCATTGAGCAGTGAGGTTGGACTACATGACCAGGAAGGTTCCTTGCAGTCCTATAATTCTACATGCTATAGCGCTTCAACCTACTCCGTGGTTAGAGGCACGTACCCTGCATATGCTCAACTGCAATTTTGGTTATAGGGATGGCCCTAAGTAAGATGACAGGGACAATAAATCTGCATTTGCTTGTCCTAGTCTCATAAGATGCAATTAGGGGGTTACACAATATGTGACAGGCTCTGAAGGATCTAATATAAAAAATGTATTGTCAAATTGTTTATTGCCATTATTATTATTATTATTATTATTATTATTATTATTATTATTATTATTGTTCAGTGCTGGCTCAAGGGCAGCAACCACTTCTAGCACTATGTAGCGATAGGACATTTCCTGAGTAATGTTTGCAAACCCACAGGAAGATTAAATTCCTTGGGTCAGAAGTTCAACCCCACAGTGACCTGGTTCACACGTTACATTAAGCCACTGTTAGAAACAAACTGTTCTGCAGCATGCTGGTGCACATGGCTGAGGAGGCTGTTGTACAGTGGTTAGCAGTGGTTTGCATGCAGAAGGTCCCAGGTTCAACCTGATCAGATCCCAGCCTCGCAAAGCAGCACAGGGCTGGCCCAGAGAGGGTGGCGTGAGCAGCATGCCCCCCAGAAAAGTGTGCCCGGGGCAATTGCCCCAGCAGCCCTCCCCGGCTATGCCCCTGCTTAGCTCCCAGCAGTGCAGCCGGCAGATGGGAGGAGTGAAACGCCTGCAGGTTCAGCCCTATGCACAATTCAGGTAGGATATGAAGTGACATGATGCAGATCATGCCTATATGCATGGGAGGGGAACTCGTTTCTGGTCCCCATTTACTGACTGGCAGGCAAACAGCTTGAGGTCGTTCATACAGGCTCTGTTAAACATTGCTTTGTTTGTTGTGCAAACAAATGCCTACCACATCTTAGTCACAGCTTCACCAAACTGGTTTGGATGGAGGCAGCTGGAGTTACAGGGTAAGCGGCATAAGAGAAGCGGAAGAATAAACTTTACATCATCTTGTCAAGCACAGCTCACGTAGGCAGAAATTCCCATCGGTTCATGTAAGAGCGAGATCGTTTTGACATTTTTTTCCGGACCCTGCTTTATTAATCGAGAAGGTGTGGCACTTTCTAGAAGGGACGATCCTGAAGGATAAAGCAATGCTGGAAATTTCCCATGAATCTGAGCTACAGATTGCACCTCTCCGAACTATCCTGCACCACCCACCTGTCAGCCTCTCTCCTTCACTTTGGTTTTTGCTGTGTGTCTGAGATTAACACTGTTTTAGATCAAGAGTCCTCTCAATATGCCATTTGTGGGCACCATGTTGTTAGCATCTGTCTACAGGGTTGTGTTATTGCCCCAACTCTATGCATTATTTTCATTGCCATGATCCTACACTTTGTCAAAGGGAAACTCCCCACTGGAGTAGAAATCATATATTGAACAGATAGAAAGCTCTTCAGTCTGAACAGGTTCATCCTCAACTCATGCTTTCTGTCACAGCTTCCAGAGGAACATTTGTCACACTCCTTTAATTTTAGTTTGCCAGAATTTGCACCTGCTACAGGCTTTAGTCCACTCAGTTGTTCTCTGAATGCCCAATAGGACAATTACTTTATTCAGTTGCAACCCCATGGGACAAGTGCAATAGCTGCGTTTTAATTCAGATATCAAACATAAGCCAACAGAGTGGAGACAAAGTAGGAGAACAGGGTTCGGGTTGCCCAGATTTTGTTTTCCTTCAACCACTGCTCCTTTTTCCATTAAATTATGAGCCAGTAGTGCTCATCTCCATGCTGAACGAAGATTCGCTGACTATTTTTTTACAATTCAAGCTGCTATGAAGCTAACCAGGCGACCTTGGGCCAGTCGTAGCTTTTCCTACCTCACAGGGTTGTTGTGGGGATCAAATGACGAGGGAGAGAACTGTGGGCCACCACCTTTAACTCCTTGGAGAAAAGGTGGGACAACTAACTATCTATCTATCTATCATCTATCTATCTATCTATATCTATCTATCTATCTATCTATCTATCATCTATCTATCATCTATCATCTATCATCTATCATCTATCATCTATCATCTATCATCTATCAATCTATCAATCTATCTATCTATCTATCTATCTATCTATCTATCTATCTATCTATCCCTGGTTCAGCAGGAAGCCTGGCCAGATTTGCTGCTCAGTTTGCAACCCCTGCTGATCATCCACAAGGATCAAGTAAACCCCTGAGCAACAGTGGTCCTCAATTTGAGATGTAGGAAGCAGCGGACTGCGTCATATTTTCAGGTTAATACCTCCCATTGGAAAAACAACAAAGAGCCTTGCGGCAGCTTAAAGATTAACAAATTTATTATGGCATAACCTTTTGTGGACCAGGGTAGCAGCAACTTTCATAACTAGTAGGAGACTTAATGCCACCAGCAACATTCAGGGACAGCTTTACAGCCCTGTACCTTGTTGGCCATGTAAATAAGACGGCTGCTTTGGCCTTAATGTTTCTAGTTATCATGCAGACGGGGAGGTCAGGGAGCAAGACTGCTCTGTCTGGAGGGAGAGTCACACATTTAACAGTTGAAATCGAGAGGGCAAGGGTTTCTTATTACTTCAGAGCAGTCAATTTGCCTGGAAAGCTGGTTAATGTTTGGCCAAAGTCCTGAAGATGAAAAGGCACCCCCGCATGCAATTAATCTTAACCATTTGTGTTTGGGGGGAGTCAAAGAAGATGAAGGGTGTCTGCAAAGGAAAGGCATTGGAGCCATGGATTTCATAAGGCTATGCTGGAGAATTATTGTCTCTGTGAAGTTTGACTGGGCCAGCCTACATCAGGGAACGGTACACGAACAGTCTACCCACACAGAGGAGCAAGCCAATGATCTTCCCCCTGATCTCAGCCAGGGAAGGAATTGCTCCATGTCTTAGGTTGCCAACCTTTTTGGAGTCAGTGGGCACACTTGGAATTTTGAGAAAGCTGTGGGTGCCAGTCACAAAATGGCTGCCGCGAGGGCCTGGCACAACACAAAATGGCTGCCTCAGGTACACAACATGATAATGGCCACTTCTAAAAGTGCAGAAAAAGAGGCAACTGCCCCATCGGTCAGGTGAAAAACACCTACATATGCCAGTGTCGTGCTCACTCAGAGAGAAAAGTGTTTGCATTTTTCGTCTTTTCAGAACAGATAGGAGGGTGGTTGTCCGATTCTGGCATCCAGTGAAATGTGGGCATGTTTAAAGGTGTGTGTTCAATGTGTAGGAGAGGCCAGGCAAGTGCAAACAAGAGCAAGAAGAGCAAACAGTCTCTTGTGCAGTGTGAATTTTTCAGAGGATATTTACTGAGACCTTTCATGGGTGCCATAGGTGGTACTGATGGGCACACATGGGCACCACATTGGCAATCCGCATTTAGGCAATTAGACTTACCCTTTTAGAAGGGTAAGGACTTCAGAATGACTCTTCCTCTCACTCCTTGTTGTAATTTGAAGCAGGGTTTTCCAAGAGTAAACTAGCAATGGAAAGGATAAACAAGGGCTGTGTACACACAACATTTTAGTCTAGAATCATGGAGACTGATTACTACACACAATCGAAACCTACCGCATATTTTTAGCCCCTGAAAAGCGCCTCTTGAGAAAGTGGTTTCATTCCAAAGATGAACCCCATTGGAGAGTGATTCTGCATTGACCCACAGCGTGTTCATTGGACGGCAAATGTAGGCGGCACCGGCAGTTGGGGGGCTCTGACTCAGTGTGGGGGCGAATGCCAAGATCGCAATCACCACTTACCTTTTCAGTCACCTTTGGAATAAACTTTTCCACATATGCTTTTTCTACAGTTGAAGCCTATTGCATATTTTTTGTCGTTGAAAAGCACTTCTTGAGAAACCGGTTTCATTCTGAAAATAAACGCCTATTGCAGATTGATTCTGCTTTGTCCTGCAATGTGTCCATTTGGAAACATCCGTAGGCCATTCCCAGCAAAGCTGTGTGTGTGTGTGTGTGTGTGTCCACATCTGCCCAATGAAACTGTGGGCGCATACCAAGCTTGCAATTACCACTTCCTTCTTTATTCACCTGGGGCAAGTGCAAGGCAGAAAAGGCATGGATAACCTGTAGAAGGAACATATGTGGATGGCAGGATCTAGAATCAATGTAGATTGAAAGCAGCATGTTGAGGGTGATCATGAATGATTCCAGCTTGAGAAAAAACTTCCATTTCAGTGCTATAGATGGGTTATAATGGTAAATTATTATTATTCATCCTGTGGAACGCCCTCCCACCAGATGTCAAAGAGAAAAACAACTACCAGACTTTTAGAAGACATCTGAAGGCAGCCCTGTTCAGGGAAGCTTTTAATGTTTAATAGGTTTTTGTATTTTAATAGTCTGTTGGAAGCTGCCCAGAGTGGCTGGGGAGACCCAGCCAGATGGGCAAGGTATAAATGGTAAAATAATAATAATAATAATAATAATAATAATAATAATAATAATAAGAAGAAGAAGAAGAAGAAGAAGAAGAAGAAGAAGAAGAAGAAGAAGACAGTGTGTGACTTCCAACACACAACCTCTCTGCTAGCTTGTAAGCCCCATGGCAATGGACAGAAACTCAGCAGCTTTCAGATCCTTAATTTATGCAGTTCTTCTAAATTTACAGAGTTCTATGTCACACTCCTTTATAGCAATGCGGAACAGACTAAGAGTTAAGATTGCCCAAGCCCAACACCAGCATTTCAGAGACAAGTGCTAAATCGAGTTGCTCCAAAGTTCATCCTCTTAAAAGGACACATGTTCTAGATAAGGTATGTAACACAGAGCACCTGATCAATTGCATAGTTGCTGCCATTATTATCATGCACATTTACTTTAGGAAAAAGGCAGATCTTTTGTGTAGCTAGGATGAAGCTCTGGGGGCTCACTGCAGTCTCCAGGAAGGACCATCTCTGTGGAGCATGTTCTGCAGATGGAACCTATCTCTCTGCTCCCACCTAGTGGGGGCAAATGCTATTGCAAAAGCAATGTACAATGCAGGTTCTCCATGACACAGTTCAAAACCAGCTCAGCCCAAAGGAACCTCATTGTATACACCATTTGGGGATTTTGTGGTTGACCTTTAGCATTGCAACCTATGAATTTGGGTCTTTCCTATTGAAGTATTATTTTATGGGGAATGGCCTTAGTGGTGGGATATCTAATTTGCTTATAGGCAGAAGATCCCAGGTTCCCGCCTCCAGCATCTCTAGGTAGGACTGAGAAGATCCCTGTCTGAAACCCCGGAAAGCCTCTTCCAAACCATGTCTACAATGCTGATCAAGGTCAGCCAATGGTCTCATTCAGTACAGTGCAGTTTTCCATGTTCCAGTTAGAAGCATAAAAAAAATATGGCTTTCTGGCTATGCCTGAGTTGCTGGAATATGATGTACGGAAGACCATGCTCCAAGTTCACAATCTGGGTAGGGAGTTTGAAAGCCTACACAAACACTTTTTTTAAAAGCAACTTTTATTATAACTGAGGGAAGGAATAACTTTTCTCCAGCATACAATTACCTTGCAAGGCTCTATTCCTACTGGTAAAATGAGCCTACCTTTTAGTCAGTTGCTGTAAAATGCTATGGTGTTGCCCGGGTGTTCCTGTGAGGCAACACTCTCCTGCAGCTCCTTAGCCTTGACATCCCTCAAACAAATTCTCTCCCCTTTGTCTCCTTTTTAAAAACAAACAAACACAAAAACAAGATTCCTGTACAGTGGTACCTCAGGTTACAGACGCTTCAGGTTACAGACTCCACTAACCCAGAAATAGTACCTCGGGTTAAGAACTTTGCTTCAGGATGAGAACAGAAATCGTGCTCTGGCGGCGTGGCAGCAGCGGGAGGCCCCATTAGCTAAAGTGGTGCTTCAGGTTAAGAACAGTTTCAGGTTAAGAACGGACCTCCAGAACAAATTAAGTTCTTAACCTGAGGTACCACTGTAGTAGAATTCTTTCTATTAGCTTTTTCAAAAAGGCAAAGTGATTTCAGAAGTAAACAATAAATCTATGTAAATTTACAGCAGGATCACCTGTGTCTTTTAGACAGGATTTCTGTAGCTAAAACTTTCCACATCTTGATACCAGAAAAGAAAACACCTGCAGTTAATGCAATTCCCAGCTATGAGAGACTATGAGAGACACAAGAGCCCTGTCTGGAAAAAAGTTAGCAACTCTAAATCTTTTCAAACTTTACTCCACCTTATTTTTTTGGCGCTTAAGACACCCGTTAGAAAAGCAATTCACCTTTCATTCAGAACCCAACCAATCCTTTTCTCGATTGGATCAGATCTGGATTTCAAAAGAACTGTGTCCAAGAATTAAATCTATAGAAATAAAACCAAAAGTAATCTCAGATCATAATCCACTAGAGATGGAATTGGAAAGTTATGAGAAAAGATCTTACAGATGGCGATTAAAAGATTACTTGTTGGATGATCAAGAGGTGGTAGAAACGGCAAAGAAAAAATTGACGGAATACTTTAAGGATAACTGTGGCAAAGGAACGAAAGAATATATAGTTTGGGATGCAGGCAAGGCGGTCATAAGAGGATTTTTTATTCAACAAAATGCAATTAAAAATAGGAATAGAGAAAAAAATAAAGAGGAAATTTTAAGACAAATAATGATAAATGAACGAAAATTAGTTCAGAAACCTAACTGTTTAGAAACAAAGGAAAGAATAAAAATCCTCCAAACCCAGTTTGCCACAATAATAAATAGGGAGGTGGAATGGAATATAAAAAGACTCAAACAAAGAAACTTTGAACATGCTAATAAACCAGGCAAATGGCTTGCCTGGCAAATTAAAAAAAGGAAAGAACAAGGGATAGTCAATAAAATAATAGCAGAGGGGGAAGAAAGAACTGACCCTAAAGGAATAAGGAACGAGTTTATAAGTTATTAGGACGCGGGTGGCGCTGTGGGTAAAAGCCTCAGCGCCTAGGGCTTGCCGATCGAAAGGTCGGCGGTTCGAATCCCCGCGGCGGGGTGCGCTCCCGCTGCTCGGTCCCAGCGCCTGCCAACCTAGCAGTTCGAAAGCACCCCCGGGTGCAAGTAGATAAATAGGTACCGCTTACCAGCGGGAAGGTAAACGGCGTTCCGTGTGCGGCTCTGGCTCGCCAGAGCAGCGTTGTCACGCTGGCCACGTGACCCGGAAGTGTCTCCGGACAGCGCTGGCCCCCGGCCTCTAGATGTGAGATGGGCGCACAAACCCCAGAGTCTGTCAAGACTGGCCCGTTCGGGCAGGGGTACCTTTACCTTTACCTTTACCTTTATAAGTTATTATAGTAACTTATATAATGATCAAGAAAAGATAGGACAAAGAAAGATAGAAAGATTTTTGAAGGACAAAGGAGGACAAAAAATTCCATTGGAAAGAAAACAAAGACTGAACATACCTATTGAAAATAAGGAAATAGAGGAGATAATTAGAGATTTAAAGAGGGGAAAAGCCCCAGGTCCCGATGGGTTCACGGCCGGCTATTATAAAGAAATGAAATCAGTCCTGGTGGAACCTCTGAAAAAGACAATGAATATAATATTAAAGAAAGGGGAAATCCCGGAAACCTGGAAAGAGGCGTTTATCACATTTCTACCCAAACAAGACTCGGATCTAACTCATGTTAGAAATTATAGACCAATCTCATTGCTGAATGTAGATTATAAGATATACGCAGGAATCCTGGCAAGAAGATTAAAAGATGTATTAGCAGATGTCATTCATAAGGACCAGGCAGGATTTCTGCCAGGCCGGCAGATGAGAGATAATATAAGACACATCGTGGACATGTTAGAATTCTTATCTATCAGGATCAACAAACAAGTTACAATGATGTTTATTGACGCCGAAAAGGCGTTTGACAATGTGATATGGAATTTTATGTTGAGAAATCTAGAGTACATGGGTGTAGGCAGTGATTTTTATAACGGGGTGAAAGCAATATATACGGATCAGAAGGCCAAGCTGATCGTAAATGGCACAGTAACGGAAGAGATTAAGATAAGGAAGGGTACAAGGCAAGGATGCCCACTCTCTCCGTTACTATTTATAACAGTGTTAGAAACCCTCCTAAACTCTATAAGGAAAAATGGAAATATAAAAGGTGTGTCTTTAGGTCAGAATGTATATAAAACCAAGGCCTTTGCCGATGACCTAGTGGTGATGACGGAAGATCCAGTAACATCAACAGGAGAGATAATGAAAGAAATAGAATCATTTGGAAAGGTGGCTGGATTCAAACTAAACAAGACAAAAACAAAAATGATATATAAGAATGCGGACCCAAAGACAATAGAATTAATTCAACAGCAATGGCAGATAGGGACGGCAAAGAGAGTTAAATATCTTGGCATATGGATAACATCTAAAAATATGGACCTATATAAAAATAACTATGAGCCAATGTGGAGGGAAATAAGGAAAGACCTAGAGAAGTGGGGACGATTAAAATTATCATTATGGGGAAGAATAAACATGATAAAGATGAACGTTCTACCAAGATTGATGTTTCTGTTCCAGTCTATACCTATAATAAAAGGGAGTAAGACTCTAAAAGAATGGCAGAGGGTAGTTTCGAGGTTCATATGGCAGGGCAAAAAACCCAGAATCCAATTTAAATTACTCACAGATGTAAAAGAAAGGGGGGGGGGTTTGCGCTGCCAGATCTTACGTTATACTATGAGGCAACATGCTTAAGTTGGCTAAAAGACTGGGTCAACTTAGAAAACACGGAGCTACTCGATTTGGAGGGTTTTGATAACCATTACGGCTGGCATGCCTACCTGTGGAAGAATAAAATGAAAGTACACAGGGGATTTAGTAATCATATCTTCAGAGGACCGATAATAGAAGTGTGGGAAAGATACAAAAATATATTGGAACCGAAAACACCTCACTGGTTAGCACCACTCGAAATAATAAACAGAAAAACTATCAACATGGGAGGTAACTGGGCAACATACAACCAGCTAGTAACTAAAGTGGATGGCAAATGGAGAATTAAACCTTACGAAACGATTAGAGAATATGTGTACGACTGGTTTAGTCATCAACAGATCAACCAGATGCTTAGTAGAGATATAAAAGAAAGAGGGTATGTAGACAAAGACTCAAAATTCCAGACGGAAATAATAAATAATAAAGTGAAAAACATATCTAAAGCATATAGGATGCTGTTAGATTGGAATCTGGGAGATGAGGAGGTGAAATCAGTGATGATCCGTTGGGCAAAAGACGTAGGTCATAGTATACAATATGAAGATTGGGAAAGATTATGGAAAGATGGATTGAACTTTACAGCGTGTACGGCGATAAAAGAAAATGTTATGAAGATGTTTTATAGGTGGCACCTGACACCTGTAAAACTTTCAAAAATGTATAAGGTGAACAACAAGTGTTGGAGATGTAAAGACGCAGAGGGCACCTTCTACCATATGTGGTGGGAGTGCGGAAGGGTAAAACTGTTCTGGGAAAAGGTATATACAGAATTGAAAAAGATATTAAAGTACACGTTTATAAAAAAAACCAGAAACTTTCCTATTAGGAATATTACAACGAGAGATAAGAAAGGAGGATTGCAGAATGGTATACTATGCGGTTACGGCAGCAAGGATCTTAATAGCTCAAAGATGGAAACAGGAGGAAACCCCAACAGTAGAGGAGTGGAGATGCAAACTAACAGAATATGCAGAGCTAGACAAATTAACGGGAAAGATCAGATATATAAAAGATCAAGTGTTCATCAGGGACTGGGGAAAATATGTAAACTATCTGGAAAATATCAGTGATGGACAAATAACGTTAAGGCGGTTTAGAGATGTACTGTGACAGATAAAGGTTATTGTATAAGGAAAATAGAGAACAAAATTGAACAGAATGACAATATAAAAGACGAAACGTGTGACTTTATTTATTTACTTCGTATGATTTGCGGCCAGGCTGAAGGAAGTCCCAAAAGAAAGAAATATGTTATGAAGAAACTATGGAAATAAGAATTCTGTGCGCTTTTTTGTTGTGGATGAGAATTTTTGTTTTTTTTTTCTTTATATGTTTGTGTTTTGTTGACTTTTTGTGGGTGTTTGGATTTTATGGAACAAAATAAAAAGAATTTGAAAAAAAAAAAGAATTACAGACAGGATTTCAGTAGCTAAAACTTTCCACATCTTGATACCAGAAAAGAAAACACCTGCAGTTAATGCAATTCCCAGCTGTAATGCAACTATGAGAGACACAAGAGCCCTGTCTGGAAAAAAGTTAGCAACTCTAAATCTTTTCAAACTTTACTCCACCTTATTTTTTTCTCCTGCTCCTTTCATCCTCATTTGTCATTTCATTGTTATAAAGAGTCCCTCTATAAATGAACTCACATCTCAATCTGCCAAGCAAATGGAACCAGCAGTATTTGCTCATGTAAAGATCTCTACAGGCAAAATGTTAGTAACCTTATTACAATTATTTGCCTTGTTCAAGTTGAAACCTGTAAGAGGTGCTACAGAATCACCTGCATTGAAGCTAGATCATGGGCACACTGGAGTCCTCCACTGAACATGACAATTGCCACAGGCAGGGAGAAGACGCAAAGGAAGCCAAGCGGAGGGAGGGGAGGATGAGGACACCAAGGAACCAAAGAGAGAAAGGTAGATAAAGTAACAGCAAGACTAGAGAAGATGTATAAAATGTGGGCGAATGTAGCCAACCCTAACAATGCTAGTTAGTATGTGAAGGGGTTAAGTACCACAGAGTTCTAAATGACTAGACTCTGTGATGTCACATCCTCTTTTCTCCAAGGAGGGAGGAAGTAACACTTGTTTCCTGTTCCTCTCTTTCTGCTCAGGATGGGGTCAGACATGACTTAACTGAGCTCTCTGCTTCAGATATGTGTCTGAGGCTGCCTTGCTGTATTTTTACAACTAAGAACATTTACCGGCATTTTATCATTGCTGCTAAGGCAAATGCAAATATGAGACCTAGAAACTGTAAGTAAAGCATTTAAACTTACCTTGCAGTCTGTGGTCTGCTTCATTGACAAAGTGGGGAAAGGGGCCAGCTGCCTTAAGGAGCTTTATTCAGGCTCCGCACTCCTAGTAAGGATGAGGGCCACAGACAGAAAGGCCTCCATCCACAATAAGACTCAAGTCGTGCAGTTGCCTCTTTGGTCTCTCCCCTTCAGCAGAACTGCCTGCATCTACTCCTATGCACATTCCACCTTTCCTCCATGACTGTGGTACGGTGGCAACACTGTGGCAAGGAAACAGGCAGGCTGTGTCCTCATAAAAGTCTGTGAAGGTATTGTGAAGGAATGAACCTTTTATGCCAAGAGAAATCAACAGAGCCTTATAGTACATCTTTTGAAAGATCCTAATTCTATCTCATGGGATAGCAATCCCCAAATTTGCCTGGAATCTGAGTTACTGTACTGGAAATTAAGTGCTGCACCCCAGTGATCTAGTACATGCTCAGTATAGCTGGCTCTTTTGGAGAGACAAAAGAGGTGGTTATGCAATGGATTTTGATGATGGACATGTTCATTTGGAAGGGATCCAGCATAGCCCCCTTGGGTACCCAAGTAAGGAGTGCCGGCTTCTTGCAAAGTGGCTAGTCAGCCTGCAGTGAATTGGGCACACTGGGAGAGTCACTGGCACATGGAATCCAGTGCCAATAAAGTGCATGGTCATGTTGTGCTAAGGCATTCAGCTTCCTGTTGGGAATGCATGCCCCTGGGTTTACTTTTGATGATGGGAGATGAAAAGCATAACTAAGCCCTAGAACCAGCTTTTCTTCCAGATCCTGTTGCTAAGGTCTTGGATGATGTCACCTCTCAAAGGTCTCATGGTGCTGGGTGTGTTTTCTTAAGCACATATTACAGGCAAATCACGAGACACTTGGGTTGCTTTAAAAAGGTCGTTAAAAGGGGGTCAAATCAGCAGTGATAAGCTTGCAACCAGAACCTCATATCTTACAATCAGACATTGTAAACACGGATGCCTGGATCCAATGGGAAAGAAATTGGTACACAAAGAGGCATTACGCATGCATGTCCCTCAGAGGCAATGCCAGAACCCAGGAGCAATGCACTGCCCCACTCTGCCTGCCTTTAAAAGTATTAATCATTTACAGGAAGCAGAGAATGGGCTGGATTCAGGCCTCTGCTAGCCCTCCATGCTCCCCTTGAGCAGATGATCAGCACTCCTGAAGGCAATTTGAGTGTGGTTGCAGGCATGTGTGGTTCTTCTGAGTGCACAGCTCCTGTTCGCATGAGTTTTTCCTCCTATTGATTCAGGATAAAATCTGAAAACAGGCGATTTGCTTTTCCCATGCGGGAAAAAGGTTCCCACTTCCATTGTGAAAGGGTCACACACTCAAACACCCAAACACATTTACTGCGAGAAACGGGTTTGAGTCCCATTGGGTACCCTCACCTAGTTTAGGTGCCAGTTGAAGCCATTTCCCAGACAGTGGCTGCTGTCGCATACTGGCAGCTTCTAGGAGCCGCAGGTGAGAACTGAATGTGGACCAAAGGTGGACAAGCCACCCCAGAAGGAGCCCGACGTGTCCCCCACCAGAGGTACTACCCCCCAACACCCCATATACCCCTTAAACAAAGCAGTAGCAAGCAATCTGCTCCTTCTTTCCATGGAGGGAGTGACTGTGCACTGTTCCTCCATGTGTTCTATCTCTGATGTTCAAAAAAAAAAAGAACATGGAAACAATCTGAGGCATGGACGTTTCACCAGCAGACCAATGCGTAGAAGAGATGCCCTGGTGTTCACCTACAGAGGGGGTGGGATTTCCCCCCAGAGAATCCTGGGAATCCTGGGAAGTTTGTTAAAGATCTGGGGATTGTATCTCAGTTCCCAGGATGCTTTGGGGGAACCAATGTGTTTTAAAAGTGTTAAGTTGTGGGTGAACATATCAGACGACACAGCAATTCTTCAAACAGCTCTTGTTTATTCACAGGCCAGAACAGAACTGAACTGAAGGGTTCAGCCAGCCTGCTTATATAGAGCTCCACTAGAACGCAACAGTAACCATTTTCTGTAACTATCCAATCACTGAACATCACTTTCAATCCCTTATTTGCATATGTGGACCTGAGTGAAAACTATCTACAGTATCCCCCTGCTGGCCCAGGGTGAGAACTTCAGCACATAACAAAACGTATGGTGTGTGTGTGTAGCCACAGCCTTACTGGGTGGGCTTTATGAACCAGTGATGGTGTACCGTGTACCGTGACTGGGTGTGGATGGGGTGGTCATAACTGGGAGTGGGGAGCTGCTTTTTAATTGACTCCCCCCACATTGAACTCGTTATGGAGACAGATGTGGTTTAACATTGTGCCATCACTGTGGGTGTGGCCAGTGCTAGAGGGAGAAACTAATCTTCAGATAAAACCTTGGAATCAAGCTTTGCCTGTGGTAGAGTTTCTGGATTGACTTCTCCCCCCTCCCCTCCTTGTTACGGTACCAGAAATGTCAATCAGCAGCCCTGCAATCTCTCCTCTGTACAATAGGCTGTTGTTGTCACTACAGAAATTCCATGACACACCAGCTTGTTGTGCAACCTCTCTGAAGCAGAGCTTAAAAAAGCTCCCTCGATTATAGGAAATTGCCCACATGAAATTGCCCAACATCTTTGTCCTTATCAAAGGACTAGGTCCCATAAAGAGGTCAAATGCCAATAAGAGGAGCTGAGAGTGCTACTTCAGCTTCCTTGCAACTTCGGCAGCCTCCACGGCAAGCAAATAATAAGACTTGGCAGGTATATTATGCTTTGGGAATTTTCCAAATGCTTTGAGGGGAGGAGCTGTGCCTCAGCGGTGGAGCATGTGATCTGGAACAGAAGGTCTCTCGCGCAATCCCTGGCATCGCCATGAAAAAAGAATCGGGCAGCAGGTGCTCGGAAAGACTTTTACTCGAGACCCTGGAGAGCTGCTGCCAGCCAGAGTAGGTAACACTAAGCCAGAAGAACAAAGAGTATGACCTACATTGCAGCTTCCAGCTACAGCAGGGGTGGAACAGAGGAAGCTGCTTTATACTGAGTCAGACTGTTGGTCCATCTACCTCAGTGTTGTTTATGCTGAGTGAAAACAGCTCTCCTGAATTCCAGACAGAAGGGAAATATACTCAGAGTCAAGTGTGAATTTCATGCTCTTTATTCAGCTCATAGTAGCAATGAATGAAGCTTTCCCCAAAACGTCTAGCTATCTATTTACTCAATGAGCCCTGCATGATTGGCTAATTCCGGGCTGCGCCTGTAGGCCAATCAGGTCACTGATTCACTTCCACCTGGAGCTGGATTGGGTGGCTCCTGCGGACCAATCAGACCGCTGCATTCTGGATCCTATTGTTCTAGGATTCAGCTCAGTACATAACAGGAAGCATTCCCAGCCTTGCCAGGGGATGCCAGGGATTGAACATGGGGGCTCTTCATGCACAGGGGGTGCTCTCCTACTAAGCTGTAGCCCTTCTCTCAACTGCAACTCCCATCCTCCCTGACCACTGAGCATGCTAGCTGGGCATAAAGCAACAACACTTGCAATAAGCTACTTGAACTGGGGGGGGGGGCACAATACAGTGGCACCTCGGGTTAAGAACTTAATTCGTTCCGGAGGTCCGTTCTTAACCTGAAACTGTTCTTAACCTGAAGCACCACTTTAGCTAATCGGGCCTCCTGCTGCTGCCGCACTGCCGCTGCACGCTTTCTGTTCATCCTGAAGCAAAGTTCTTAACCCAAGGTACTATTTCTGGGTTAGTGGAGTCTGTAACCTGAAGCGTCTGTAACCTGAAGCGTATGTAACTCGAGGTACCACTGTAGATGGAAATGCAACTTCTTCACTGATTCTTTCCCTTTCAGAAACTACTTGTTGGTAAAGCAGGTCATACCTTTCAAGCTTTACTTCATGTTCAGTCAGTATCAGTATGAGTTAGCACATGCTAGTACTAAATGTTTTGGCTTCCTCTCTTGGCTACGTGGAAAACCCATAAGCATTGTACAGCCTTTATTATTATTTACCCATATGAAGGTATGTTCATGTTAGGGACTTAAACATGAGCTGTTTTGCCTCAAGTGTTTACCCCAGGTGACATAAGGAGTGGGCCTCTGGCTCATCCATGCAGGTGGACAGCAGTGAGTGAAGTGGGACACCCTGTGCTAAAATAAAGATGGGACAATTGGTTCATCCACGAACCTCCGCCTGCGATAAGGACAACAGGAAAGAGATCAAGGCCTGCTTCCGCCTCACTCAGGTGGAATGCCAGGGCAAAGTAACATCTAAACTCAGCATTACTGACATTCCAAAGATTTCTTTTTTTCTAATCCGCATGACTTTGTATCATTCGTCTGCATTAAAGCTTTCGTTTCCATCTCTGGCGTTTGCTTAGAGTAGGGTGTGTTTGTGGCTTTGGCTGAGAGAATATCAAGGTTTTTAATCATCTGAAAATTGAGCAACGGCAGAGGTCGTCCTATATCTGTTCCTGTCCCAGGGTACAGTCTGTTCTGTCCCAAGGCACAAGAGGCGGCACCTTTGCTGAAGCAAAACAGGTCTGGGTCTGGTCAGTATATGGGTGGATGAACCTTGGGAGCAGCATGTATATGTCCTTGGGTTCCATGAAAGAAGAAAGGAGGTATATAGAAATTTAGGGAAATAAATATATTATATGGCTGTCATTGCCACAATCAAGAAGGGACAGTGTCTGAAAAACTACAGATCTCATTTTCATAAACAGTCTGGATTACACCGCCTAACATTTTTGCTGCTTGTTTCTTCTGAAGGTTTATTTTAATGATTAAATGGCCCAGTGAGTTTTATAACAAAAGCTTAAGAGTTAAGCCAAAATTTCATGATATGTTTATTATGATGTCTGCATTTATCTATTCCATAGTTTCAATCAACAAACGGAACAAAGCCATTTGGATTTGTGTGTGCATACGTGTCTTTGTGTGTGTGCATAAAGGCCCTTCCTGATTTTTTTATGGCAAGCACAGGAATGGGAGATATGTTATGACTTGGGTTGCTTACAGAGCTTAAAGCAAAACCTCCGCCTAGTTTTCCGTTTGGTTCTCAAACTTAACCTGTTCCAGAAGTCCATTCCAAAACCTTAGACTAATCATATCACATGTTTTACTGTAGCATTGCTTTGAGAACTCATGAGCAAATGGCTGTTTAGTACAGTGGTACCTCTAGATACGAATGGGATCCGTTCTGGAGTCCCGTTCGCATCTAGAGGTAAACGTATCTAGCGATGGCATGTCTGAGCACGCATGCGTCGCGTTTCACCGCTTATGCGCATGCGTGCGACATCATTTTGAGCGTCTGCGCATGCGCAAGCGGCGAAACCCGGAAGTAATGCGCTCCGTTACTTCTGGGTTGCCACGGAGCGCAACTCGAACGTGCTCAACTCGAAGCGTATTTAACCCGAGGTATGACTGTAAATGACCAATCACTTAAATCATGTCTGAGCTTTCATTTCACTTTAGAGAAATGCATTTTTAATGCAACCCCTTTATGAAATAGATACTGTTTACAACAGCATAATTTCATTTTCCTTTTGTTTATCAGCCAGCATTTTTTGTGTGTGTCCATCAATGTCAGACTTCAAGACAGGTCGGCTGTTGGGTACTGAGACTGTCTGTCTCCCCTTGGACTTCTTGCTTTCTGCTGATTTCCAGCAGAGGCTAGTAACTCATTCCAAAGGGTATTTAGGGGCACAAGGCACTGGGACATTCTGTTGTCTTAACATCTACAGAGCTGTGATCTTTGAACATCACCCAGCCCTGGGCTTTTCTGAAGGGCAGGGGAATGATGGGTGCATAAAATGCCTGTTACTGGCATATTGACGTTATGAAATGAAGTTCATTAACATTTATCGGCTGCATGGTTAATTTCCAGGAAAGTAGATTTATGGTAATAAAACTATTAAAATACACGAGATAACATTGTTATGAGTGCTGTTAACATGCTCCCTTTCTCAGTCTAAAAAGTTAATGAGCAGCCTTATTGAGACAGACTGGAAGGTCTTCACTTCCACCGTGACTCCTGTTCCTGTACAGTGGTACCTTTGTTCTTAAACTTAATCTGTTCCGGAAGTCCATTCCAAAACTAAAGCGTTCCAAAACCAAGGCAAGCTTTCCCATAGAAAATAATGCAAAATGGATTAATCTGTTCCAGAACTTTAAAACAACCCCCACAATAGAATTCAACATGAATTTTACTATCTAATGAGACCATTTATCTATAAAATGAAAGCAATAATCAATGTACTGTACTATAAAATAAATAAGACAATATTGTAGATGATAAAAAAAAATTCTTACCTGCACCATTGTTTTGATGGGGGGGGGGGGCTTTTATCCATTTCTGCAGTCGCACAATCAATCAATCAGTAGCTGAACTGGGTTCCACACAGTCACAAAAACAAATAAACCGAAAAAGCCTCAAAACCACAAAATAAATAGTAAAAACAAAAGTGCCAAATATAGTGGTACCTTGGTTCTCAATCCATTCCGGAAGTCCGTTTGACTTCCAAAATGTTCAAAAACCAAGGCGCGGCTTCTGATTGGTGCAGGCCCCCTGGAAACAATAGCCAACAGCCACATCGGATGTTCGGCTTTTGAAAAATGTCCGAAAGCCGAAACACTTACTTCCGGGTTTCCGGCATTTGGGAACCAAGGCGTTTGAGTACCAAGGTGTTTGAGAACCAAGGCAACACTGTATTGCCTTGGTTTGGTTAGATCGGGGCACATAAGTTGTGACTCTCTGACTCTGTGCTACACTATTACTATTGTGTTTTAAGAACAGGTAAAACCATTTGAGGCACTCTGGTGTGTTTTTTTACAAGACTCTCTGGATTTGGAAAACACAGGGCAAAATGTCAGACTGGTGAAATCAAATGCCCAAACGCTTATTTTGTCTAAGCTTGGATTTGGGGGCTTTGCTCAGCCTTGAGATAATAAAGCAGCAGATCCCTACAGCTTGGGCAGATCCTTAGCATACATCAGGGATGTCCAACTCCCAAGAGACTGCGATCTACTCACAGTATAAAATAACTGGTCGTGAGCTACCCATTGTCGTTGGATGGATCAAAGTTGTTGAGCTGTTTTTTAGGGAGCCAATGAATGAATGAGACTGAATGAGCATTATACACAGAACATAATCAAAAGTCGATTATATAAAACACAGCTTAGGGCCTTGAGTTCACAGTCCGATAGTGGAACTTAATCTGATGGCCCACTTTTTTACTAGGAAGCAAAAGTTGCAGAGCTTTTTTAGGAAACCAAAGTTGTTCAACTTTTCTTAGGAAACCAGAGTGGTTGAGCTTTTTTTTTTTTTTAGGATGCAGTAGTTGTTGAGTTTTTTTATTCTATTTTTTAATTTGGGGGGAAGGACATCCCTGAGGGACCAGAGATCGACCAGGATCTACCTGGAACACCCCGCGATCTACCAGTAGATCGTGATCTACTTGTTGGACATGCCTGGCATACATTTAAAGTGTGTTCAATGGACATTTGAAGGAAATGACTTCACCCAAAGAATCCCGAGAACTGTATTTTTCTCCTGCAGGCCTACAATTCCCCGTACCCTTAACAAACTATAGCTCTAAGAATTATTTGGGGGAAGTCAGTGCTGGTCAGAGATCCAACCAGAGGGGAGTCAACCCAGAACGTAACCTTGAATGGTGCTCTGTACCTGGTGTGAGATGTAAGTGTTGAGTCAATTGGGGGCACCACTCAAGGTTACGTTCCGAGTTGACTCCCCTCTGGTTGGGTCTATGACCAGGCATTTACAGTACTGTATCTAGGAATTTTATCTCTTTGCCGTGACTGGAACTCGTAGGTAGGCAGTCTACGCCAATGTAGTTAAAGTCACCCATTACCATGACATTTTCTCTTTGGGGTGCTTGCTTGATTTCATTCCTTCAAATATACTCGGAGTCCTGCAGTGAGTTCATGCTCTTTATTGCAGCTTGCAAAACAGTGATTGTATCCCCCCCCCAAACCTCAGGCCTTTATATACATTATTTACACCAGTGTTTCCCAAACGTTTTTGGGCAACGGCACACCTGTTTACTGAAAAAAAATCTCGCGGCACACCACCATTAAAGCCCCGCCCCGTGACGTCAGCGCGCAGCGTCACGCCGGGAGGGACGCAGAAAAGTGAAAGTTTTTTCCCTCCCCCTTGCCGGGGAACCTCCAAGCTTTGGGCAGGCAGGCAGGCAGAGCTGGGAAGGGGGTTTCCAGGGGACACGGCAGCTCCTCGAAAGGCTTCTCTCAGCTGCGCTCAATCCTCCTCGGAGAGGATTTCCCCTCCGGTCCCATGCCTTCGTTTGGGGCATCGCTCCGGCTGCTCCCTCTCCCGCCGCGCAGGAGCGATGCCTCTCTCTGGCTCTCCCTCCGCGCAGGCTGAGGGAGGGAGGGAGGTGCGCGTGTGACCCGTCTCTGCTGGGAGACCAAACCCAGCGAGGCAGAGTCGCGCGGAGGCGCCCAGGCAGCGCTGCCGGCTGCGAGGAGGAGTGCCAGGCAGCAGCAGGAGGCGCGGCCTCTCCTCGCCGCCGCCGCCCCACCTCTCGCCGCCCGACTCGCCCGCCTCCCTCCAGGCATCTCGCGGCACACGAGGCAACGTCTCACGGCACACTCGTGTGCCGCGGAACACCGGTTGGGAAACACTGATTTACACAATGAGTCCCATCTGATTGGCTGATTAACTTCCTCCTGGAGCCTCATTGGTCTTCTCCTGCAAACCAATCAGTTGTTGCATTCTAGGCTCCTACCTACTTACTGTTCTAGGATCCAAGCTTAGTACATAACACCCCTCATCTCAAGATCTCCCTGAGCATTATGATCAGGAGGACATCAGCGCATCCCCAGCTCTAAATTACTCTAAGGGCCCGGTATCGCCATCCGCCATGATTTGTGAAGGAATCTTCACCCTTGAAGTTTTCTGGTTTGCTGGACTGAATGCCCTTTGACACACACACAACGCCATCTATAGTACGTCCTTCCTGTATAATTTATATCTGAAGAAAACCATGTCTCACTGGTTCTCTGCATTCCACCAGGTTTCCATTATGCCCACTATATATCAATGCCATCCTCGAAGACCAAGCAGCCTAGTTCACCCATCTTGGCTCAGAGGCTTCTAGCATTCGCTTATAAACACTTGTATGCTGTCTGTCTCTTCAAGTGTCTTGCTCTTGCCTTTTGACTTGTGTTGCTTTAGCCTTTCTGAATTGCTTTCCTGTGCCCTGTACTCACAATGCCTAGTTCTATGCTTTCCCCATTTAATATTTCACCAGTTTTTTCATCTTCAACGCAGAGGAGTCATTCTGAATTGGAGCCTCCCCAGCTCTTGTCGGCTTCCCTCCCTCCCCACAGTCAGCTTAAAAGCTGCTCTGCCACCTTTTTCAAGTGCCAACAGAATCCTCTTTTCACATATACTAATGAATACATAGCCCTCTGAATTGTACTGTGACCTTTCTAGTTTGGCTCAAGGGGATTCACTCAGCAAGAGGTTTCTTATTTCTGATGTAAATCACCCTTGCTTCCCACAAGCCTCTCTACCACACAAACCCTCCAAGGTCTCTTACTGAGGCAGGTGGTTTCTTTCTGCTATTCTCCTCTCGCCGCCTCAAGCAATGCTGGGCTCTTTTCACAGCAGCCTTTAGCCATTGTGGTTTGGCCACCAGGGGGCCTACGGTTCAATAAAGGATGATTGGAGCGAATTACTGGGGGAAACGGTTTTTATTCTGGCCCAAGATCTGAGGGAATGCAGAACGGCAGTGAGGCTGGTCGAGGCAGACTGAAGACTTTCTCCGTCTTGGCTCAATCCACGCTGAAGCACCAGGGTCGCCTCCTCCTGCTCCCTGCCCTCTTAATACCTCGAGTCAAAGCGTGGGAATTTCCTCCCTCATTTTCTCCTAGTTTGCTGTGCCATCTCTGCTGGCTCTTTTTGTAAGTTGCCTTCTGTGTGCATCGTCCTCCCCATCTGTGCAGAAGGAAGGATGCCTTTGCCTTGGACAATGATGCTTTTGCTTCCTTTCCTGCAGCCTCTGGAGACCAGGGGGAAGGAAGGTGCTGCCCCGCTTCTTCAAGAGCCTTCTATATCCTCCAGGAGGGAGCAGAGGGCTGGAGAGGGTCATTTAACAAGGCACTTTGTCTCTCCAGAGGCGCTGCTGGAGATGCCTGGAAGACCGGGCAGGCTGAGATGGCCAGGATCCCTTGGCAATCAGAGGGGGTGGCAGCTGTCGGAAGAGCAACTGAGGTGGAGAAGGACTCGCCGGGGAACCGAAGATGAAGAGCCCAAGCCAGTTCAGCAGTACGTTCCAGGAGTAAAAGTGGAGTTTCCTCGGCCCGTGCTCCCTGGCAGCTTACGGCCCACCAAGGCCCTGGTGCCGTCCAGCACGTATCCCTCTGAGCAGCGCCAGCGGAGTCCGGCGGTCCACGGGGCCACAGAACTCCAGGACAATACGACTGTGGCATCTGGGAAGCGCCCTCAGATCCAAAACCCTCTGTACCCAGTGACCGAGAGCTCTTACAGCGCCTACGCTGTCATGTTCCTGTCCCTCATTGTCTTTGCCGTGGGCATCATTGGGAACCTCTCCGTGATGTGCATCGTCTGGCACAACTACTACATGAAAAGTGCCTGGAACTCCATCTTGGCCAGCCTTGCCTTCTGGGACTTCCTCATCCTCTTCTTCTGCCTGCCAGTGGTTATCTTCAATGAGATCACCAAGAAGAGGCTGCTGGGGAGCATCTCCTGCCGCGTGGTGCCTTTCATGGAGGTAAGAGATTCCATTGCGGTCCTCCCTGGTTTCTCATCAGCAATTTTGTGTGTCCTCTTTGGGGGGTAATGTTTGAGCATGTGCCCGGCTATATATTGCAAGCTTGGACATACCCCTCTCCAATGTAACTCAGTGCCTTCTATGCTATATATTCTAACCTCATATGAAAGGCTGGAGCAGGCATAGGCAACCTCAGCCCTCCCGATGTTTTGGGACTACAATTCCCATCATCCCTGACCACTGGTCCTGTTAGCTAGGGATCATGGGAGTTGTAGTCCCAAAACATCGGGAGGGCTGAGGTTGCCCATGCCTTGGCTGGAGGCTACACCAGCCTTCTTCCCAACCAGGCAACAGGTGTGCCCCAGATCACTGAGATGCCTTTCAGAAAATGGAGATAAGTATGCTTGTTGGATGAGGAAAGTATTGCCACAGATGGTATTTTTAAAGCCTGATTACCATGGGCATTCATCTGAACTGTGCTTAGGCCATTTGAAAACTGCTGAGGGTCTTGGTGGACCACTTCATGGTTTTTCTGCCTCTTATAGCAATTGCCACTGTGCTAGATGCTCTCTGGTTTCTATTTGTATTTTATTGCTTCTTTTATTTCTTATAGTTATTTCATTGTATTACACTTTGAATTCCATAGAAGCAATAGCAATGCAATTAAAAATCAGTATGGCTATTTAACATGGGCATGCCATGGACCACCTGAATGAAGCTAGCCGACCACTGGTAGTCCGTGGAGCACAGTTTGGGAACTCCTTGCATAGTGATTCGTTGCTTCATTGACTCCAGGTACTCTGAGCTACAGAACAAACATGGGGAAGTTGTGCATTATTTGCCTAGAAGAAAACAATATAGGATGGAAATACAGCTAATTTACGGAGCAAGGTTATAAATGCAAATACTTTAAAGTCCCCTCAGGAAGATAATGCCCCAATTAAAAATAATAAACATATCAAGCAGTTGCACTGACTCCATTAACCAGCAGGGCTTCAGGCTGCTATAACAATCTAAGCCAATTCAAAGAGCTGTATTCATACCATTGCAAAGTTTTATTCACAACTTTTAAAGGTTCAGAGCAGGTTTCTTGTAAGACAAGCACAGAGAAGGCAGAGCTGAAGTGGCCATTCTTGGAAAAAATCTCTCCCATTGGGGACAATGCATTCCTCTTTAGGGTACCACTGCCTTTAACAATCATGTGACAGGGATACTACATCATGCTGGGAAAGGCTCTACCTGTTGAATTTCTACCTGTTGTGCCTGCTTTTAAAAGAACAGAAAGAGACAGTAGTTGCAGCCCTAACTTCATCCAGGTACTTATCACTTAGAGATATATGCAGCAGTGTCATAAGAACGTAAGAATAACCGCCTGGATCAGGCCAATGGTCCATCTAGTTCAACATCCTATTCTCACAGTGGCAGGAAGCCCATTAGAAGTGTGCCACATTTCTAAACTGCATAGAAGTTCCCCTCTACTTGGGTTGTGTACGCTTGTGCATGTGATGGCGCATGTTGATAATACTTCTGGTGTGTCTTAAGCTTTCGCACCTGGGGATAACCTTATCTTTTTTTATAGACTGGACAGTTAGTCTGACGTACACAAAGGCTAAGTACCTCACTTCAGGTCCCAGGGGAAATCTGTGGCAAAGGAAGGAACTGAACCAGGGATTCAGCTAGTATTTGAGGAGAGCCTGTACTTACCATTATGGGCATGTGGATCCTCTTTTGAAATAACTAGCAGAAGAAGGAAGAGCAACCAAGTGACAAATCCCTCTTCTACACAACTGTTGAAGGCGCAATAATTCTGACCTCTTTTTCATCTGCTCATGCTATCAATATATTTGCTTTTGCACATGAACCTCAAGCATCCCTGTGTGCAGGCAACTGCATCAGTCCTGATAATGTATTTGTTTAGTGTTTCGGCATATCCAAAATACATTTTATTTTCAACTGCATTGGTTTCTAAGGCAGTGGGGTGAGGGCAGATCCTGCACTCCTGTGAGTGCTCAAAACGTTGCACCTTTGAAAACAGGGAGGCTTACTTTTGAGTAAACATGGGTAAGATTGCACTGTACACACAACATTTGTGCATAGTTCCCTGTCCCCTTCCATGCCTTGCCAGAGTGTGCCTAAAAGACAAGTCTGAATAATCAACCGCTGTCAATGAAGATGGTTGACAAATGCTCAGTATGGCGGATCTCTGTGAAACTCACTCTGCACTTAAAGACATGAAAACTAGGCTGTCAGGTGGAAGGATGGCAAAGACATGGTGGACCTGTACATTTGCCATGTGATTCTGCCATTATAATATCGTTCCATCTTCTGCCCCAAGGCACTTGGGCTTCAGAGGGTTCCTATCCAAGGAAAGCATCCTGGTGTGAGGCCAGATTCACACAATCCTTTATCTCCAGTCAGATGTGGGAAAATAAATTAACATGGCCATGTGGTGGAGCAGTTGTCTGATTGTCCAGGATTCTTTGGGAGAAACCATTATGTTTGAACTGGCATAAAACGGATGTGAGTTAGAGCCAACCAACGATCAGGATCTAAACTACTAGCTCATGCCAGCTTCATTCTGGTTTGACCATAATGGCTTCTCCCAAAGAACATTGGGGATTATGGGGCCAAACTAGACATTAATTACATGCTTGGGATTGGCTACATCTTTCTTTTTGCCCCAATTTTCAAATATTATGTAGAATTTTAAAAATCAAGGCAAATAGCAGCTGGTGTAAAACTCAATTTCCAATGGGAAGACAGTGCAAGGAAAATGATTTTCCAATTTTAAAAATCTCGCTTTCCGGATCAGGATATGGGGCTTTGAAGCTGCTTTTTGTAAATGAAGAGACGTTGCTGGTCCCAAATGCAGGATGCAGAAACATGGTTAAAGTCATGCCTAGTTTGGCTGCTAAATTTGGTGAAGGTGCTAAGAATTCTCTTACTGATCCCTAGTCTCCCCATCAAATTACATTTCCCTGAGGCCCAACCCTCACCCCCAGGAAAACAAGTGATCAATGACTGCTAGCCGTGATGGCTATATGCTACCTCCAAGATCAAAGGCAAAATGCCTCTGAATGCCAGTTGCTGGGGAATAACAGTGGGAAATAAGAATGCTATTGTGTTCACGACCTGCATGTCAGCTTCCCATAGGCATCTGGTTGGCCCCTGTGGGAAGCAGGACGTTGGACTGGATCAGCCTTTGGTCTGATCCAGCAGGGCTTTTCTTACAACAGAACCATCAAGACCATTGTGTCAGCTCATGGCCAGGCTGCATTAGAGTTCATTCGACCCACAATTGGCCCAGCGAATTTGTGTGGCTGGCTTTGTCTCATATAGGGCAAAGCACATAGGAAAGCTCCATAGAACGTAGGCACCTTTCTTCTCAAATAGCTCCGACTGAAGTTGGAGTGTTCTCATTTGCAATGAATTGGAACTGCCCAGGTTTATGGTAGTGCTCTTGCACACATCTTAATCATTTCAACAGGGTTTGTACCAGGGAATATCCCAGTAGCTTATGCCTAGGACTGAGAAGACAGGTGATTTATTGAAAGGACAAACGCCAGCTCCCTCGGCCTATAGAGCGAGATGAGCACGCAACCCCAGAGTCATCCATAACTGGACGGTCAGGGGTATCTTTACCTTTACCTTAGAGTTATGCAATAAGCAAAGTGTTGGAACCTGGAACTGGGTGATGCATGTTTAAATTCCAACTGGAACGGAAATGAAATTTTGTGCAGATTAAAGTCTTTGCGATTTCTTACAACCCAATTGTTTACTTTCTGAATGATGTGGGGCTAGGCTGGTAAGTGGGGGAGACCAATGGGACCATGCGTCAGTGGTCCTGAAAGTGCTACACCATCTGCCAATGAGCTATTGGGCCAATTCAAGGGGTTAGTATTAGCATGGGACCCAAGTACCTAAAAGAGTGCCTTCCCCAATACCAGTCATCTTGGTCTTTATGATCAGCAGGTGAGGACTTGCTGGTGATGCTGCCGCTGGAGGCTGTCCAGTTCGCATTGACCCATAACGGGGTCTTTACAGTAGTGGTTCCCCATTTGTGGAACCATCTTCCCTAGAGAAGTGAACCTGTCTCTTGTCCTGCATTATTGACTTTTCAGGATAAATTCAGACACGTTTCTGTTTACCAAGGCATTTGGTAGCTGAAATACAATGTTTCTGGCAACCCTGAGATCACTGGCTGAGAAAATGTTTTAAAATTGCTTTTGGAATGTTCTGAACTATTTAGTCCCCACCCCACCCCCAAAAATAATGTTTTAACATTGCTGTGTCTACCACCCTGGGCTCCTTCTGGAGTAAGGACGGGATATAAACCAAATGAATAAATAAAAAAATGATGACGATGATATTCAGACTTGACCCTTGGCATGTAGGTTAGTTTTTATATAATATATACAAGTTCCTTCTTCTCTCCTGTCCTTCCTTGCGAGAGAACGTGCCACGCAGGCTGCTTACTCTGTAGCTTCTCTGGTCGGTTCCTAACTCGAAGCAAGATGAGAGCGATGCAGGTGGCGGAACATCTGTGAATGATTCAGTGCTTCGCTATGGGAACAGCTCCATGCATGGGTGAGGCAGGGAAGACAATGCAGCCTTGGTATTGTTTGGCAGGATCACAGGCAGTAAGGGCCTGCTGTAGGAAAATAGGGAAATGCAGTCACGGGTCAAGGACTTATTCATGCAGTCCACACATCCCAACACTGTCAGAGGCCGCTTCTGCTTGCTCTGGAGAAATACTTGCCAACATCTGAAAGTCCAAAACAGGCTGACGGTGCTTGCAGACATTTACTACCCTCCATCCTAGAAGCTGCATACCCAGTGCCACTCTGAAAGGAAAGCA
The DNA here is from genome assembly GCF_965113315.1 of Podarcis vaucheri. Lineage (NCBI taxonomy): Eukaryota > Metazoa > Chordata > Lepidosauria > Squamata > Lacertidae > Podarcis > Podarcis vaucheri. The sequence goes on from NC_138764.1 coordinate 74,338,848, forward strand.
ACTGAAACCAGGACAGGAATCTTAGTATCTGCAGTCATTCAGGGGAAAAAATCCTGTTAAATGCTACAATGCTAACATGCTTGAAACTGCTGACTATGAAAGCAGCATAGTACATATTCCTTATTCCGCTCCGTTTGTCAGTCTTAAGTAGTTTGCAAATTGCCTTTTAATAAAACTTGCAGAGCAGCTGTGCCTTTGGAAGACATTCTGGTTTAACCCAGCAGCTCAGCTTTTGCAAAAGTTAACGTGTGCCTTTGAGTTTCCCTTTCAGAACAAATGTCAAGCACATGGCAGCTAGCATTTGTCTGGCTGCCTCTTCTCTACCTCAAAGCATCTCAGAGAGCAGAAGAGTTGTGGCAGGAAAGACGATGCTGAACCCATCCTTCACCTTCCACTTTCTCCCAAAACTCCCCATGCAAGCTACTCCTCCCCTCCCAAGTTTTCTACCTTAAAAGCCCTTTTAAGGCTTTGCTTATACAGTAGTACCTCGGGTTACATACTGTCAGGGGTTCAGGAGCAGAGGCAAGGGCAAGGGAGGAAACAGAGAGCGAGGGGGAGGAGGCAGAGGAAAAGATGAGTGATGACGACGACCCGAGATCTCCGAGTCTTTCTAGTGAATCAGAAGATTCACAGAAAGGAGCACCAGTGGCCAGGGCAAGGGGGGAGCCTAGGGGGACACCCCAGGGAGATAGAGCCAGAGGGGACTCAGAGGAGAGCAGTTGGAAATCGGGACCAGCGTCACCGCCAGAGAGCAGGGAAAAGGAAGAGAGCCAGGGATCAAGCGCTGGCAGCTCACAACAGGGGGGAGGGCATGAGTCAGGAGTGGCCACACCTCCATCGGGGAGCGAAGAAACGGTCAGACGGAAAGTGGAAAGTTGGGCGCGCGCGCCAAGTTCAAATGCACAGGGAAGTGACGCAGTAGGCAGCCCTGAAAGAGAGCCAGGTTCTAAAGCCCGGCGCAAGGAGACAGGAGAGTCCGGGGGGTCGGCGTCAGAAGAATCCAGGAAGGAAGAGACCCCGGGGGGCAGAGGGACCCAGAGGAGAACAGTCAGGCGGAAAAGGTGGAGCAGGGCTAGGGTATTAAGTTGGTGCGCAAGGGGCGGAGACTCAGACGGGACTTCGCCGATCTAGCCATTAGACGTAGAGTTGCACGCAGCAGCTTGAGAATGGAAAATGTAACTCAATAAAGACTTTTACTAAATGATCGCTGGCTAGCGTGATCCTCTGTGAGCTAGGATCTGGAAGCAGCTCTGACAGTAAGTCCCGTCTCATTAATTGTGGGCATCTACAGCCTCGAGGAGAGGAGAGAAGCAGGTGCCTACTAGCGAGCTCACGAACGGCAGACGACATGACGGCTGAGCAGCAGATAGCGGAACTCAGAGAAGCAGTGTCACAACTGAATGCCGAGGCTCTCGCATCCAGGAAGAGAGAGGAGGAGGCAGCTGCCGCCTGCAGGGATCTCCAGATCAGGTTGGACATGCTTACTAAGCAAGGGCAACTGACACCCAAACAGGAGGGAATTGGGTTGGCGAGACGAACAGGCGGTCTGGTCTCTCACTTCGATGGGAATCTGCAACAGTACCCCAACTTTAGAGCAGATGTAATGTGTGCACTGCAACTGCTGAAAAGAGACTTTAGAGATGAGCAAGAAAAAGTGGGATTCATCATGTCTCATTTGCATGGAGATGCCAAAGCATGGCTGCGCAATTTGTGGAGGGATGGGGATCCGGCGCTCCAAAATGCGGATGCCTTTATTAAAGCGATGGATGGATGTTTCTTATCAAGTATTGACGTGGATCTTGCTCGGCAGCAGATACATGGATTGAAACAAGGGAGGGCCAGCGTAAGGCAGTATCATGCACGCTTTTTCGCCTTGGTCAGTGCCCTGGAATGGGACAGAGATTCGGCTCCGGTAAGAGACCTGTTTTGGGAGGGATTGCACAGCTCGGTTAAAGATGAAATTGCGAGGGGGGAGAGACCCCGGACCACGCAGGAGATCGTTCAGAGGGCGCTGGCGGTGGGGGTGCGGCTGGAAGAACGTCCGTGGAGCAGGGACGAAGGGCGCAGCGGGCGCGAACCAGCCAGGGGCTCCTCCTTCCTTCCCAGAGAAGCAGCGCGTGGCGCAATCCACGCCTCCAACAGGGGGAGGGGTGGAACCGATGGAGGTTGGGAGTGCAAGGGCTCAGTCAGCAGCCAGAGCCCTAGCACCGGCAGCAGTGAAAGCGAAGCCTCCTAGAGGGAACAGGAAGTGTTATATCTGCGAGGATCCAGGGCATATGGCGAAAGAGTGTCCCCGGAGGCTCCACAAGCACACTGCAGCCTCAGCAATGGTGACTGCAGCAACGCAGCAAGGAGAACCACAGCAGGGAAACGACGATGTCTGGCTGGAGGAAGAGGCACTGGGGCCCAGCCAGACGTGTCAGTGAAGCAGTCCCCAGGGATTTTACCGCCCATGGACCCCCTCCCGCCCAAGCCAGTAGTGAGGCTCACCGCATCGCTCCAGCTACCCAATGGAATCACCATGGACGTGCCAATCACCGTCGACTCGGGAAGCAATGCAGACTTCATAGGGCAGGACTTTGTCGACCGGCACGCTATACAGTTGCTGCCTGCCACGCTGCCCCTGCAGGTTGTCACGGTGGATGGCAGGGAGCTGCTAGGGGGGCAAGTGGTGAAGCAGACGCCACCTATGGTGCTGCGGCTTGGAAATCACAGGGAAATCATCAGCTTCAACGTCACTCAACTGTCGGACACGCCTATTGTATTGGGCATGAGTTGGCTGGACAAGCACAGCCCGACGCTGGCTTGGTACCAGAGGCAGCTGACCTTCGGCTCTTCCTTTTGTGCTGAACACTGCATCATGCCCCGGCAGGAAGGGGAGCAAGAGGAGTCACAGCTGCTGCTAGGCACGCTGCAAGCGATTCCCCACAAGTACGCAGAATTTTTGGAGGTTTTCTGCGAGAAGGAGGCAGACAGGCTACCCCCCCACAGACCATATGACTGCAAAATTGACCTGCTGCCGGGGGCGGCGCTGCCTAAAGGGAAGCTGTATTCCATGTCTGAGGACGAACTGCAGGAACTCAAAGAGTTCATAGATCATAATTTGGAGCGCGGTTTCATCCGGGAGTCCAAGGCAGCGGGGGGCAGTCCTGTATTCTTTGTTAAGAAGCGGGACACGCCCCAAAAAAGGCTGGTCGTGGACTATCGCATCTTAAACAGTGTGACCAAGCCATCGGACTTCCCCATGCCCCGAATCGACGACCTCCTCGCAAAGGTATGGAAGGGCAGAGTGTTCACCAAGTTAGACCTGCGGGGGGCGTACAACCTCATTCGCATGCGGGAGGGAGATGAGTGGAAGACAGCCATGTTCACGCCACTGGGCACCTACGAGTATAGAGTTATGCCTTTTGGATTGCAAAATGGCTCCCACGTTTTTCAAGCGTTCATGCATCACGTGTTGGCGGGGCTACTCTACAAGACGTGCGTCTGTTTCTTAGATGACATCCTGATCTTTTCGGAATCGCAGCAGGACCATGACAGACACGTCAAGGAAGTGCTGACCAGGCTGCAGCAGCATAGGCTCTACGCCAAGCTGGAGAAGTGCCAGTTCGACGTGACGGAGGTGGATTTTCTGGGCTACAAGTTGTCTGACAAGGGGCTCGCCATGGACAGCGCCAAGGTTCGAGCGGTGTTGGATTGGAAAAGCCTGCGCAACCGGAAGGAGGTCCAACGATTTGTCGGCTTCGCGAATTTCTATCGCAAGTTCATCAAAGGCTTCGCTATGCAGACAGCGGCCATCACGGACACGCTTAGCTCCAAGAAAAAGAAGTTCATCTGGACGGAGCAGGCGGAGCGGTCCTTTCAGGCACTCAAACGTCTCTTCGCGTCGGAAGAGCAGCTGCTGCATGTCGACCCCAGCAGGCCGATGAGGGTCGAGACAGACGCCTCGGACAGAGCCGTGGGAGCAGTCCTGCTGCAGAGAGACCCGCAGGGGGTTTGGCGGCCGGGGGCGTTTTACTCCAGGAAGCTCAGCAAGTCCGAACAGAACTACACCATCTGGGACAGGGAGTTGCTGGCCATTCATGCAGCATTCAAAGCGTGGAGGCACTTCCTGATCGGCGCCAAGCACACGGTGCAGGTCTGCACGGACCACAAGAATCTGGAGCACTGGCGCACGGCACAGTTCCTGAACCAGAGGCAGATACGTTGGGCTGAGTTCTTTGCGAACTTCGACTTCCGAATAGAGTATGTCCCGGGGGACACCAACATCATGGCGGACGCGCTCTCCCGTAAGCCACAGTATCTGGAGGACGCCACGCCAGCGGCCGCCATGCACATCTTCGCACCAACAGTGTGGGCGTGCGCTGCGGCGACAGTGGACCTGGAGGCGGTGTGACGAGCGTTGCAGAATGACTCCTTCGCGCAAGCAAAGATGGCAGAGATGCAAAGGGGCACGGCAGCGACCGACGGGTTCCAGCTGAGAGATGGATTGCTCATCCGTAAAGGGGCCATCTACGTGCCGGGAGACGAACTTCGCGCCAAGGTACTGCATCAGCTGCACGACGCGCCCACTGCCGGGCACTTTGGCAAGGAGAAGACGGTGGAATTAGTCGCCAGGGATTTCTGGTGGCCCGGAATGAGAGGGGAGGTCGCGGACTACGTGGCGAGGTGCGACACCTGCCAGAGGGCCAAACCAGTGCACAGACCACCGGCCGGACTGTTGGAACCGCTGCAAACTCCGGTCGAACCATGGGAGAGAGTCGCCCTGGACTTCGTCACGGATCTGCCCAGCTCGAGGGGCAAGACGGCCGTGCTGGTGGTGGTGGACTTGTTCTCCAAGATGGCACATTTCATCCCGTGTGCGAAGGTGGCCACGGCGGAACAAACCGCCAAACTGTTCATAGACCACGTGTTCAAGGTTCACGGTCTGCCACGGTCTATTCTGTCCGACCGCGGGCGGCAGTTCATCTCGAATTTCTGGCAGAAGCTGATGGGCTTCCTAAACGTCAAGATCAACCTGGCGTCGGCGAGACACCCGCAGACCAACGGGCAAGCGGAGCGGGTCAATGCCATCATGCAGCAGTACCTGAGATGCTATGCGAATCAACAGCCTGCGACGTGGGTGGATTACCTGCCGCTCGCCGAGTTCGCCTACAACAACACGAAGCACGTGTCCACGGGGGTCACGCCGTTCTTCGCCAACAACGGGAGGCACCCCAGAACCTTCCCGGGACTGGAAAGAATGGTGGAGGGGGAGCCGCAGACAGCAGATGCGTTCGCGTCGGAGTTGCAGGAGGTCCACGATCAGCTGCGGCGGCACCTGGAGCTGGCCAAACACGCATACAAGGTGCAGGCAGACAAACACAGAAGGGTTGGCGAAGAGATCCATGTGGGAGACTGGGTCTGGTTAGCAGCCCACGCAGTGCCGGCCAGGTCGTTGGCCAAGAAGAAACTAGGGCATAAGCAACTGGGGCCCTACCAAGTCGAAGAGCAGGTCAACCCGGTGGCTTTCAGGCTGGCGCTTCCGGAGGGTTCCAGAATGCATCCGGTGTTCCACAGATCGGTGCTCACTCCCTACAAGGCACCGCACAGGTTTCAGGAACCCGGAACGGCGCCGAGTCCGCTCAGGGAAAGAACCGGGCACGCGGGGGTGGCACAGGAGGAGCGCATCAACGAAGTCACGGAAATTTTGGACTCCAGGTGGGGGGAAGAGGGAGTAGAATACCTTCTCGCCAAGGAGGGCACCCCGGCCAGTGCGAACAGCTGGGTGCCGGGCTACGCCTTGGATGAACCTCTGCTCAAGGACGAGTTTCATGCCCTCTTCCCGCATAGACCAATGCCAGCAGACCTTTTCGACGACTGGCTTTTCACTCGCACACTTTCTGCAAGCACGTTCCGGGGGTTCGACTCGGAAGAGGACCCGATACGAGATGCCCGTTCCCCGGAGGGGTCACCCTCGGGATCTGCCTCAGAACCCTCGTATTGGTGGGACGATAGACCAGAGGAGCAGTGGCGCAAGAGGTGGCTGGAAGGTCCCGGACGAGCAACGCCGCCAGGAAGCTGTGAGGGAGAGACGGACATGGACGTTTTCGGGGATGACCTTGGTTTCGAGCACGGCGGCACAGAGATGGACGCGGAGGTGACCGTCGTCGACGAGAGCAGGGAGGAAGAACCGGGAGACTTCAAATGGAGGCCCACCACGGGAAGCGAACGGTATCCGACGTTCGTCCCTCTGCCGCAGCAGCACCCAGCTCCCGCACCGGAAGGAGGGGAGGGGGGAACGGGGGGCTTCGAGGGGGGGATGGATGTCAGGGGTTCAGGAGCAGAGGCAAGGGCAAGGGAGGAAACAGAGAGCGAGGGGGAGGAGGCAGAGGAAAAGATGAGTGATGACGACGACCCGAGATCTCCGAGTCTTTCCAGTGAATCAGAAGATTCACAGAAAGGAGCACCAGTGGCCAGGGCAAGGGGGGAGCCTAGGGGGACACCCCAGGGAGATAGAGCCAGAGGGGACTCAGAGGAGAGCAGTTGGAAATCGGGACCAGCGTCACCGCCAGAGAGCAGGGAAAAGGAAGAGAGCCAGGGATCAAGCGCTGGCAGCTCACAACAGGGGGGAGGGCATGAGTCAGGAGTGGCCACACCTCCATCGGGGAGCGAAGAAACGGTCAGACGGAAAGTGGAAAGTTGGGCGCGCGCGCCAAGTTCAAATGCACAGGGAAGTGACGCAGTAGGCAGCCCTGAAAGAGAGCCAGGTTCTAAAGCCCGGCGCAAGGAGACAGGAGAGTCCGGGGGGTCGGCGTCAGAAGAATCCAGGAAGGAAGAGACCCCGGGGGGCAGAGGGACCCAGAGGAGAACAGTCAGGCGGAAAAGGTGGAGCAGGGCTAGGGTATTAAGTTGGTGCGCAAGGGGCGGAGACTCAGACGGGACTTCGCCGATCTAGCCATTAGACGTAGAGTTGCACGCAGCAGCTTGAGAATGGAAAATGTAACTCAATAAAGACTTTTACTAAATGATCGCTGGCTAGCGTGATCCTCTGTGAGCTAGGATCTGGAAGCAGCTCTGACACATACGCTTCAGGTTACATACGCTTCAGGTTACAGACTCCGCTAACCCAGAAATATTACCTCGGGTTAAGAACTTTGCTTCAGGATGAGAACAGAAATTGTGCTCCAGCGGCACGGCAGCAGCAGGAGGCCCCATTATCTAAAGTGGTGCTTCAGGTTAAGAACAGTTTCAGGTTAAGGACAGACCTCCAGAATGAATTAAGTTATTAACCCGAGGTACCACTGTAACTGTTTTTCCTGGGACTGTAGTACCACTCCATACTGCAGATGGAGGGTGGCATGTTTGAATGATTCTTCAGTTTTTAAAAAAACCCTATGTCAAGAAAAAGATAATGCGCTGTGGTTTGGTGAGTTGCAGAGATCTGCGATGAGGCTTCACCTGTGACTGTAAGGCCCAAGATGGGCCTTATTGGGGAGGCATTCTTTTAGGTACATGGGTTCCAAGCCATTTAAGGATTTGTTTTCTAGTACTAACACCATGAATTTGGCCCGGTAACTCACCGGCAGGCTATGCAGCGTGTTTAGGCCCGGTGACACATGGTCCCATTGAAGGCAGAGTGGGGATGCACAGCATCACATGCGTACAGAGCAACTGCTTGGAGAAGCAAAATGAAACACTTGGGCTGGGCCTACAGTGTTCAAGGCAGACCCTTGCTCCAGTCTCCCACCAGTTTCCTGGAGAGAAACAGGGGCATTGTCAGCATCATGTGTGGGGTGTGTGTGTGTGTGTATCTTTAGATTAGGAGGGAACCTGTGGGTACCCATTCTCATGTCTTTAAAAAGCACCGTGAGAAGCAGCCCTCATAAGCGCAGGCTGCGGCCTGGAAGCGTTCTGTTGTGTACCGGTTTGGCTGCACTTAAAAGGAGACGGAGGGTTTCTGAGGATTTCTTCCCAATTTCCGATGCTTCCTGCACTCAATGAATGTCCCTTGTTCCCCTCAGAAGTGAGCGGGTGCCTGCAATTAGGGCCCTGGAGCTCTCGCACAGTCTATGGACAACTGTTCAAATGGGGCGTTGTGTTTCCTGAGCCCAAGGAAAGCAAAGTGTTTGTAATGGAGAGGGCAGCGTGAGGGGGAGGGCAGCCCCGGCTGCTATTTATTCATGCTCTTCATTGTCTTTCAAACCCACCCAGAGTTTGGCATTTTCTCCTCCACGCTTTGCCCTCTTCCCTTTTGGCAGAGGGGGATGTTTTCCTGGGCTTCTGAATGCAGCGGAAATTAGCTGGGACTGGCTGGGGACACCAACAAACTTATTTGAACTCGCTTATCCCTCTGAGAGCGGATGCGTTTAGGTAGTAAGAACCAAAAGGGGAGCAGGGTTGGGAGGGGATTTCAATGACCAGCGCTGATTTTGTCAAGAGCTTGCTAGTGGCCTGGGAAGGATTCACAAGGAGGTCTCTCCCACCCAAGCCGGACGCTCTTGCTTTTAGTTGCTAATTGCAATCTGTAAATATATGAAAAGGTGCAGCAAAATAAGAGTCCCAAGGAGGTAGAATGGATTGTACCGCTTCTGGGTGTTCCCCAACACAATAATTTCCTTGCAGTTAGAAGTGTAGTGCATCATAGAGAAAAAGTTCTGGTCCCAACCCTTCGCCTGCCATGCTGGCTTTCTGTTTGCATGAAATGATTAAGATGGGCAGCATTTGTGACTGAGATCTCTCCACCTGTAGGCTGATGTGATACAGTCCATTGTAGCCCCTGTATTCTGTTCCATGAGCAGAGCCTGCCCAAGTCTGGCTTCCTGTGGAGGGATAGCTATAAATAAGAAGTGCAGCTATAGGAAAGTTTCTAGCCATACCACAGATGCATATTTTGACTGATATATATATATATACACAAACCACAATGAGCCCCCTGACTTCCTACTGTGCATCCCTATGCTGTCACCAACTGATATAAAAATATAGGCAAAAATGGTAAAGGTATAAAATACAAACACTGAGGTATAAGGAACCAAAAAAGGGTAGTAAGGGGAAACAATGAATAAGAGAATGCTGCTTAGATGAGCCTTTGAGCATTTTTATTTCAGATACAGCTTTTGGAGAGTCCACCAGATTGCTTTACCAGATATTGACCGTACAAATTTATACTACTAGTGTTAAAGCAGAATGGCAGCCAATAGCATCTTAGGCTGAAAAGGGGGTGGGTATGAGTAGGCTGTCAGCCTTTCTATCAGAGCTGATCCCCTCAGCTGCCTTGATATATGTGCCTCAAGTTTACAAAGCAAAGGGGGTCGTTCTGATAATAGGGCTCATTTAGCACTCTGAATTTGCTTCTTTTCAATCCTTCGGGCTTCCAAAGGTTACTGTCTCTCTTTGCTTAGGCCTACATTGGAGTAACCTTTTCCAAAGCATCTTTCACCTATAATTCATTATGTCTTTTCACACACTTTTGGCCTTAACCAACTGCAGTGCTCTTGGGAACGTATAAAAAGGCTGTTGGGGATTTGGGTGACCTTACCTGGTTTTACAAAAGGCATGCATATAAAAATAGCATGGTATATAAAAATAGCATGGTATAAATTGGGGTCTGCATCAATCCTTATACAGTAGGCCCATTTCTTGTACTCAGAAAGAGGCTTTTTGCACTCAAAAGAAATAGAGAAACTGGTTTTGCAGCTCATCCCCTTCTCTCTTTAAAGCAATTGCCCCTTTTGGTCAGTTCACTTACCCTGAACAACAGTCTGTCTCTGTTCTTTGTGATCCTAGGTGTCTTCATTGGGCGTAACCACCTTCAGTCTCTGCGCTCTGGGCATTGACAGATTCCATGCGGCCACCAGTCCGCAAGCCAAGCTGCGACCCATTGAGCACTGCCATTCCATCATTGCCAAGCTGGCTGTCATCTGGGTGGGTTCCATGACTCTTTCCGTCCCAGAGATCCTCCTCTGGCAGCTGGCGCAAGACACCTCACCAGTCTCTGGCGTCGTGACTGACTACTGCACCATGAAGCCTTCCCAGGACCTGCCAGAATCTATTTACTCTCTGGTCCTTACTTACCAGAATGCCAGGATGTGGTGGTACTTCGGATGCTACTTCTGCCTGCCCATCCTCTTCACTGTCAGCTGCCAACTGGTCACTAGAAGAGTCAGCAGCCCAGACAAGACCGACTGCCGTGGCAGTAAGCACGGGCAGTGCGAGAGCCAACTCAACTGCACCGTGATCGGCCTGACAGTGATCTATGGTCTCTGCACAATTCCAGAGAACGTCAGCAATATCGTTGTGGCTTACCTATCTCCTGACATGGCCAAGCAGACCCTGGACCTGCTAAGTCTCGTCAACCAGTTCTTCTTGTTCTTCAAGTGCTCGGTGACTCCGGTGCTGCTGCTGTGCCTCTGCAAACCGCTGGGCCAGGCTTTCATGGACTGCTGCTGCTGCTGCTGCGACGAGTGTGGTCAGGAAGCTGCCTCCAGCGACGGTGGCTCCGACGGCAAGCTGAAAACCGAGATGTCTTCTTCCATCTTCTTTGACAAGCCCCGGGAATCGCCTACCCCTGTGGGAGCAGTTGGCACGCCATGCTAAGCTCAATCAGCTAAGCTGGGAGCATTAGCAGTTCTTCCACCAGCTTCTTCCCAAGACCAAAAGTTGTTTTTCTCTTTAGTTATCAGCTGGCGAAGTGGCTGGACGGTGGAAATGGAGCAGGGCTTGTTCCAACACCAGCTCCGACCAGAGTGACTTAGTTATGAGGCCTCAACAGGCAGCTCTCTCTCCTCTGCTGAACTATTACCTAGGGTGTGAGTGCCCCCAAATCGCAGGCACGAGCAGAGAAGGCTGCTGCCATGAAGGAGGGGGGTGCTGAGGAAAGCTCCGCCTGCAGCCCCTCAAGGACTGAAGAGACCCCAAGTGTCTTAGAGAGGACATAGTACAGATTAACCCATCTTGCAGTCGTGCAGGATCTCACTGTCCCCTTCTCTGCTCCAGGCCCAGAGACAGCCTCCTATACAAAATAAGCACTACCCTAGCCTCAATAAACCAATACTCTAGATAGTGAAACATGTTTCCTGAGATGACATTTTTAAAAACAAAAGATGTGCTGTAGAGCTGCTAATTGTTGTGTGTCTTCTAAAGTGAATCTACCCACTTAGTGCCTTACCAGATTTCCTCCCTGACCAGCATAGTTTTCCGGGAAGGTATATATACGGTACTTTTTTTAATGTGATAAGGGAAAGCACTGGAAAGGTATTCTGATTTATCACAAGTCTCCAGGTGAGTACTACTCACTGAACTTTGATGCTCCTAACTAAGCTTATATTTGCACTCATGGTGGTGCATGTGTGGTTTTTGTCAGCACAGCCTCCCAGAAGGAAAGAGTTCAACTCTTTCCCTGCACACCATGGTCCGTATCATAACCAGGATGCCAACAGGTGCTGTTAATGGTTTTATAAGTATTCACATAACTACATGTGACACATAAGGTATGATTCACTCCGTGTATTTCCTATTTGTGAGCCAAACGTCACAAGTTTCCCTCCTTCGGTGAGGTCAAGCAGAGAAGATAAGGGCTCACCAAACCCATCCTGAAGATCAGGAATCCTGCTGCTTAATCCCCACTGAGTTTATTTAACCCGAGTTTAAGGATATTTAATGTCTCCCTTGTGGAAACATACACTGCTGTATTTAGGCATCCCTCCAGTATCTAAAGTATTTTGCTGCCATGGACTTTGCAATGCCCTCCAAAAGGAAGCAAGTCTCTCGCATTAACACACACAGGCAGGCTCAGATTCCTGTGCACATGCTGGCGACGGCCTCCCTTGGCAACAACGTTCATCGGGGCACAATGAGCTCTCTCTGCAGGGTTCAAGCAGCACCTGTGGCTGCGTACTTTGAAGAGGGGGAAGCAATGGCTTGCCCACAAAGCCAGAATGCAGTGCTTCATGAAACCCGCATATAGCACAGTCATAGACAGAGAAAAGTCAAATACTGTAGGCATCTATGCAGACCTTGAGCCAGGAAAATCCATCTCTTTATCCGGGGCTCTGGGTCTCCCTTTAAATCCTGAGTAAGGAAGTCTCTACCTTCATGCCATCAATGAAAAGCAAGTGACTTGAGAAAACACTAACTGCAAGGACCTTCTTTCAGGCTAGACATCCCTTTGGGAATTTGTAGGTCACTAAATCCTCAAGAAGGGACGCAGGTGGCGCTGTGGGTTAAACCACAGAGCCTAGGACATGTCGATCAGAAGGTTGGCGGTTCAAATCCCTGCGATGGGGTGAGCTCCCGTTGTTTGGTCCCAGCTCCTGCCAACCTAGCAGTTCGAAAGCACATCAAAGTGCAAGTAGATAAATAGGTACCACTTCAGCGGGAAGGTAAACAGCGTTTCCGTGCACTGCTCTGGTTCGTCAGAAGCGGCTTAGTCATGCTGGCCACATGACCTGGAAACTACAGTGGCTCCCTCGGCCAATAAAGCGAGATGAGCGCCGCAACCCCAGAGTCGGTCACAACTGGACCTAATGGTCAGGGGACCCTTTACCTTTACCTTAAATCCTCAAGGGGCTCCTACATTCCCTGCCAATGTGGTGGTCGAGCTGTATGTCGCCACAGGATATGTTACACTCTTTTTCCTCCCCAATTGTACATTAGGCAAATTCATGTAGAAACCATTTAGTTTTAGCTAATAACAGTGATAGCCTGAAGCAGAAGCTCCTTGTTCAATGAAAGTAAAGCCCTGCTTTCTGGATGAGTCTCTCCAAATGCTCTGTGTCCCTAGTCTGTACTAGGGACATCTGGAATTCTATTCAGGCGTTACGCAGGTATGGGGAGGTGGGCATGCATGCATACTGCCTCTGCTCCCAGTGTCCCTGTATGCACTGACCTACCCACCCACCCGGTGCTCCATCTCAACCTTTGTGAATGGGATGGGAAGCACATTTGACTGACTGTGCTTAAAAGCCTCTGCCTGATCAGAAACCCTGCCTTATCAGGGTCCTAGCTGTGCAGAGGCCTCTAAACCCATTCAGCAAGATGCACTTTTCACACCTTCCCATTCAACGTGGGGCCTGCATGTATGTTGCATACACTCCTTACTTGTGGTGACATTCCCTATTCGGGCAGAACACTTCAATACAGCTGGCCACTGGAACAGGCGTAAACATGAGCCATGCTTGGTTGAGGCTCTCAGGAATGCACTTGTAGCTGCAGCACAGCAGCATGCAAGGGACAAACAGAAGCTCATGTTTCCCTTTTCATGTGCAGTCACTGCCAGAAAAATGCTTCTGTAGCTCCAGGTAGCACTGCACTAGCATTTCCTGTGTGACTCCCAAGATAGAGGGAATCCATTCAAACATTCACTACCACAGCGATTCCTCCACATCTCTCTTCCCTTTCCTTCTCTCACTGCACCAGCAAAGCTTCCGAGGCGAATGACGTTAGGCCCATGAGAATCTCATTGTGCTTCTTCACTGTTGCAGAGAATAGCTTGGGAGTACGGCCCTCGTGTGACCTAACTGCTTCAAATCCACAAGATGACAGAAAGAAACAACCGTTTATTGATTTGGCCTTCTTTAAAGGTTAGATTGAGTAGTTTGGTTGATGCAAAGGCTCCTTAGGTATGAGCCTGCTGTGAATAGATTCACTCAGCAAGACTGAAAGTTCTAAAAAAACCTCCCAGGCCTAAGATTCTTTGCATCCTTCAGGACGCTGGCAGACTTTGGGCTTTAAAATTTCAGGGGCACACACCTTCCATTGCTCACTGTTGCGGCAGCGCCCCTGTGACACTCAGTGCTGGCGAACTGGTCACACTCCCCTAAATCTGCCTCTGCTCAGTAGATTCAAGGGCATAGGTCCAGTGGCGTAGCGTGGGGGGTGCAGGGGGGGCCGGCAGCACCGGGCGCAACATCTGGGGGTTAGGGTTAGGGGGCGCAAATCCACGGGTTAGGGGGCGCAAATTACTTGCCTTGCCCCAGGTGCTGACAACCCACGCTACGCCACTGCATAGGTCTTCAAAAGCTGCTGGATCACCAGAGAGAGAAAGAGGCCAATGGTGTGATCTCAAATGGAAAAGATCCTAAAGTAGTTCTGAGGCAATGATGATGTTGGTGGGCTATTCCTGTCAACCAAGGTGGGGTGGACACCTACAGCAGTGTTTGCCCTCAGGCATACTCAACCATACCCTACTAGTAATCAGGAAAACCCACGCTATGGACCCAGCTCCTGTCAATGGTCAGGGGCAATGGGAGTTGTAGTCAACTTCTGGAGGACAAATGGCTCTCACCTCTGTGCAAGAGACACACTGGCAGTCTGGCACAGCAGAAAAAGGCCTCTTCACCTATCGTCCACCCGTACCCATTCTAGCAGTTTGCAGCAGCCCCTGCGTTCAGGCCTCTCCCGCATTTCCCTGTTAGTGAGGCTCCCAGCTCTGTTTGTGCAGAACTGTTAAAGGGCCTTGTTCTCTGCTGTCTTTGGATTGCACCCTCAGGAACAGTAAACGCCACTGCGAGAGGGAGGCAGTTGCTAGGGGATGGGCTGCAACGCAGGGGATCAGTGAAGGCTTTGTATAGGGAATGACACCCACAGTTCCTTCTTGGGACTGCTGCCATGGAGACAAAGCTCCTGTCTTTGTACAAAGAAAGTGATGTTTGGATTGCTGCCCCCATTAGCAAACAAGAGCAGTCTTGGGGTAGGCACACTTGGTATGTATCCCAAGGGCTGCTCTCTCTCATCAGCAGACTAGGCCGCAGCTCATCTCTGTGTGCACAGGCATGGGGGAAGCCCTTTTGCTCTGAAACTGTTTACCATTTTGCCAGAGATGGGATTAATCTCTGGGGGGAGGAGGGAGAACAGGGAGCTGTAGACTCAGCACCACCAGAGCCAGCCAAAGTCCTCACCCACAATCCCTGGCTCATATGCGGGAAACGGCAAGGCCAAAGAGGGTGAGAAGATCACAGAGGAGGAAACTGCAGTGGTGACCGGGGTAGAAAAGGAATGCAAAGAGACCGCTTTCTCAGAGTGCATTTCTGTTTGCTACGAAACAATGGTTTTCTAGCATCACAGTCCTTTCGACATGAACGTCTGCCGCAGTATGTCACCCAGTGCCTACAGACCCTCCCACCCGCTGCAGCAAATTCTGGGAAGCGTTCGAGGGTTCACACTCCACTCACAAAGGACACTTGCCAGACCTACTGAGATTCACATTCACTGTGAGCACAACCTAGAGCACACTCACAACTCTGGACACTACGGAGGAAAAGTCGCAATGGTATGGGATCACAAGGTTCTGCCCAACTATACAAAAGCCAAGATGACCCGTAGGGGTTTTCTTTTTTTAATATAGTAATTTTATTAAATTTTCAAATTTTACATTTCAAATTAAAACATCTATTATAACCATACGTTCATTGACTTCCCTCCCTCCCCTTCCAAGGTTCATTTAACTTACCCACCATTTCTGCATATTTTGATATATCCATCTAATTCAATTTTCCTATCTTACAACACTTCAAAATTTATTATACTGTTGAATTACTTTAATACTATCAGCATTTTTAACTGTGCAATCATTTTCAATATTCTCAACAACAAAATTCCACTCCTCTTTAAATACCTGCTCTTCTTGTTCTCTTATTCTGCTTGTTAGACCTGCTAACTGCATATTCTATCATCTTAAGTTGCCAATCCTCCTTGCTAGGGACCTCTCCCACTTTCCATTTTTGGGCTAAAAAACCCCTAAGTCGCTGTTGTTGCATACATATTTTTTTTCTGACTCCTGGGAACCTCTGTCTGAACAATTCCTAGCAGAAATGCCTCAGGTTTTTTGGGGGAAGTTGTTATAAACACTTTTTTATCTCATTATATATCATTTCCCAATATTCTTTAACTTTTTTGCATGCCCATCATATATGAAA
The DNA here is from genome assembly GCF_965113315.1 of Podarcis vaucheri. Taxonomy (NCBI): domain Eukaryota; kingdom Metazoa; phylum Chordata; class Lepidosauria; order Squamata; family Lacertidae; genus Podarcis; species Podarcis vaucheri. The sequence continues at coordinate 74,354,744 of NC_138764.1, forward strand.
AATGGTTCCTTCTACTTCTTTACATTTCCAACACAGATCCAATTCCATATTATACATCTTAGCCTATCTACTTGGAGTTAAATACCATCTACGAATCATTTTCCTATAATTCTCTTTCAGTGTGTAGCATGCAGTAAATTTCAGCTTGTTCTCCCAAAGTTTCAAATCAATAAAGACTACCATAGGGATTTCAGTGTCCTTACTTTCAACAAAGTTTTTTTATCAACAAAGGAAAACTAAATAGCTGCAGGAATTTGTCTTCCTTTATGGTGAGCATTTATTTTGGCGGCTGATCTCATTTGAGCCCCATTCTGGAGTGACATCTATTAGGGACACGTTCTAGCACTTATGGTCTTCCCTGTCTGAAATACCTATGTAAGTTGCTTTCCTCTGTTTGCTGTGGTTTCTGGAGCGAGATGACACACTGCCATTTGTGGCTATTGGCGGATCTTCTGCCTTTACCTGCTATTGTCTTTTATGGCTGCTGAGGACGCACTCCTTGCTTCTTTCAGCTTCGTTAGTTCCTTCATTCGCCAAAAACATTTGATTTGATTTGCTCAAACTGCTGCTTTCTACCATCACACTCTTGCTTACAAATTTACACTAGTGTTAAAGCAGACACACTCATCTCTCTCGAGGTTTCACTGCTCACAGCAAAATCTGCTTGCAATCTCAAGGGCTGCAGTGTGGCACTTCCACTCCACTCCCATGCCCCAGAATTGATCGAAAGGACAGAATATGAGAAAAACTTTGGACTAAACAGTCCACCTTTGGGTCAGTTTGCATAGAAGGCAAGACTCTCTATTCTGAAGATAGCCTCTGCCTTTTGCTAGCAGGGGGTCCTGTCCTATTAAGAGGATTAGAAATCGTCCCAACAAAGTGAAGCAACCCAGAGCAATTATGAGACAGAGAGTAAGAGGAGGCCACTGTCTTGATCCTCGCCCTGCCAGGGAGGGTGAGGGGGTTTGTGCATAGCCTAAGTGGTGATGTGACCTGAATATGTAACAAGACAGCAGAGAATGGATGGGAGCTGCTATTCATGCAGTGCTTTCCCTGCTGGCTTACCCTGAGCAAGGGCCAAGTGAGAACAATGCTGGGCTTGTTGCAAAGGGTTCTGGTTGGTCAGGGAGCTGGGGGTGGGGAAGGGAGAAGAGAAAACGAGAAAGAAAAGAGATCTAGCCTGGCTAGAATGCAGTTTGGGGGGAGGAAAGGAGCATGTCTAACATTTCAAAGATGCTGGGGCCATAAAGGGTTGCCCCCTTCAGTCAAGTGTTCAAGACACAGCATCAAGCGCATTATGATGCCATTTCCAATAGGGACTAGAGCCCAGGCAGCTGCTGCTGGAGCAGAGATGATCTGGGGCAATCCCAGTAGGCAGGGGCCAGATGGCCGAATCAGCATCATGCAGCCTAAGAATGGACAGTGAATGAAAGAATGACAAGACAGGGATGTTTGGGTATGGTGGCTGCGTACACACCAGTTTTAATACACATGCGGGTTGCACAGCCCTAATTTTTCCATGCGTACTTTCATGCACATTTGCCCACGTGAATGCTTTCAATTGCACTCTCTGCGTTTCCCATTCATACTAGCGAGAGCTGCTTGATGCTATGATTTGCACTGTGCGTTGAGCCATCCTCTCATTCAGTACATTCCCACTTTCGCAGAGTTCCCTGAGGTCCATTGCAGGCATGCGTACAGGTAATTGTTTACCTGTGAATGCAGTCATTTTCAATGTATCTTTGATAGTTTTCTGATATACCAGACCTGTACAAAACAGGTGCTAACAACAACAAAATGTTGTGTGGTGCCCAGCAGCCCACCAAGGGCTGCCTCACCAATGGAAATAGTGGGTGTGGTGATAGAAGGGACCCAGCAAAAGGTCACCACCTGCATAAAATAAATATGCCCACACAGTACATATTAGCATGAAATTCATTTTGTTGTTTTCCTTACTGCATTATATGCAGATCTGAAAAATCCAAATCAAATGGAGGGAAAGTATAGACTGCCACGAGGATGAGGAAATCACAGGGACATGAAATCCAATTTAAACTGTTCTGTGTGTGCAGCAGGTGCACACCTTATGCGGTTTACATAAGGACAAAGAGAAGGCAGTTGAATTGTGTTTGGAGTTTTGTACTTTACAGGAGCAACCCAGTCAGATGGGTGGGGTATCAATAATAAAATTATTATTTACAATACCAAACCAAAATGGGCTTTGAAAACCATCAGCCCAATCATCCTCAGATTACTTATGAAACTTCACCACACAGAACCAAGATTCCTTTGCCCATCACTGCACTCCACAACCACAGGGGAACACTGGACATTTCTATAAGCATATAGACTCAAGGGATACAAGACTGGCCACTGCTCACACATATGACCAAGAAAGTGTGTCCTAATTTTAAGCAGCAAACAAAGCTACCATTGTGAATGGTTCCCCAGCATACAAGCAATGTGGAAACAATTTCTGAGTATCAAAAGCCTGAAAACCACTGGATAAAGAAAACAGGATGGAAAATAGGTCTGTCATTGAACGATCACCTCCACACGAGAGGCCGTATACCTGTAAACTGCCAACAAAGGGATGGATGGTTGAGTTTCCCAGGGACATCAGGCAGACCACCGTTAGAGACAGTGTTAGGTTATGGGGGTCTTTGGCCTGATGCAGAACAGTAATTCTTAGATTTCATTCTGAAGTTACCATGGACCCAAAACTGAACTCAAATAAAAGGCACACAAATTAAATGTCAAATGATTGGTCCTCACTAGAATTTTCAAGTCTGCTTGGTATACAAGAAAGAAGTTACTGAGATAATCAAAATTCCAGAAAGGCAGCAGTATTAGCCTGCAGCAACATGAACATGTTTTAGGCAAAGTGCAATGCACCTTAGAGACTAATAACAATTGCACTGTCTTCACTTCCAGAAAAATGCCACCAGCTCATTCACTCGAGTTCTCTTGTTGTCCCTGCTGAATGACACTCACCTCCTTCTTGGCCATAACTTCATCCCCAGTATTTATTATACTGGCTGGCCACTCTGCCTGCAGCAATAGTGGGCACAAGGTTGACAGGACACACCAGGCACATGTGTGATGCTACTTGAAGATGTTTTTCTCCATTCGGTCTAGCAAACAGGCCTGCCTACTCCTTTACTACTAGGACAAAAGTGGTTGTGTCAAAATGATATGCTTGTACCGAGAAATGTAAGCAAGAAAAAAGCTGGACAGGAACTGCTGATGCATATAATCCTGAATTCATAGTTTGTGATGTGTAGGTGGTACATATTTCTCCACCTCCCCTTCAGGCTATATTGGCACACTGAATTTAAAGAGAGACAGTTATGTCCACATGCTATTCCTGTTCCATCAAGCCACTCTCTCCCCTAGATTTACTGTAGCTTGGATAGGTTTAACCGCAAGGAAATACTGTCAGCACTGGTATTCCCAAAAGATGGAAAGTAAAGAGGTAAGTGCTGTGAAAACAAGCCTGTCTTATGTTCCCTTCAGGAATATAAAAGCCATTTACCGTCTTCCCTATGTGAAAAAGCTACACAATTAAGTCTGCAAGTGGGGAAATTGCAACAGCATTTAGGAGATATACAGAGATATGAAAAAGCAGACTGAGGTCCCAGCTAGTTCAGGATTATGCTTCCAAGTACAAATACATCCACAAAAGTTACAAGGGAGGTTCTTTTGCACTATCATGAAAAACTGTTGATAGACCAACTCTTCTATTAATTTGTGTACAGCTTTAAGCTACTGGCCAGACAGCCGTTGGCAGTGAATTCCACAAGTTAAACTAAGGCATTATATGAAATACTGCCTCCTTTGGTCTAGTCTGTTCCTAGCTACTGCTAGCCAATTTCATTGAGTGAGCCCATGTTCTAACTCAGGCATCCCCAACCTGCAGCCTTCCAGATGTTTTGGCCTGCAACTCCCACGATCCCTAGCTAACAGGACCAGTGGTCAGGGATGATGGGAATTGTAGTCCAAAACATCTGGAGGGCTGAAGGTTAGGGATGCCTGGTCTAACTCCCTATATCAGGGTTAGTTAGCATGGTGTCCTCAAGACACCTGCTGGACTTCAAGTCCCATTACTGCTGACCATTGGTCACACTGGCAGGGGCTGAAGGGTGCTAGAGGGCATATTGGCCACCCCTGCTCCACATCATTTATAAAGCTCCCTTGTGGACTTGTTTAGTTACTATATTTTAAAAAACCAAAAACCAAGGTGCCTTACATTAGCTTTTGTTCCCAAGCAGCATAACACAGCCCCAATAGTTATGCTTGTTCTTTTCTGGTGCTGCAATGTCCTTCTTAAGATGCGGTGACAATAATTGTTCACAATACTCTAAATGCAACTACACCACAGATTTATCTAATCTAGCTAAAGATTTCTGTTAGCGACAGCTTTGTTTCCATTTCCTTGCCTAGTAATTCTCAACTACACTTGTCTTTTTCATTGCTGTTACACAATGTACTGACTTCTCCTGTAAGGTGTCCACTGTCACCCCAAGATGGGCAAGCCCTAGCCAGTTCAGTTCCCATCAGCGGATGTACACGTAGGCGTGTGGGTGTGGCAGGCAATTTGTCAAACATGAATCCTGGCAGGTGGACACATCTAAAAATATGAAAATTACATTTGCAAGCCTCCAAAGATAAACTCCGATTTCCTTGGTTTGCTGCCGTCATCCTATAGAAGCTGTGCCCCAAGGCCATGAAGGTGCTGCTGGAAAAAGAAGGCTGATATCTTGAGTTTGAAGCAGAACGAGCTCCAATAAAGTGAGTGAGAGAGACGACAAACCAGTTAAGAGGAAATAAGTTCACAATGCAACCACCACCAACACAAAATTGTTAATTTATTGTTATTTAGGAGGCAAAAAATGTACTGTTACAAGATTCATTTCCCAACAGAGAAGGTCAAAAAATGAGCCAAAAATATATTTTAAAAAAGGAATAATGACACTTTACAATTCATTAAATTAAAAAAAGTAAAATATCTCCTTGTGCAATTCTGTGAAAATGAGAAAAGAGGAGGGGGAAAGATGCAGTTAGAAAGCCCCCCTCCCGCCCTGAAGGGAGCAGCTCCGTGCAGGATAGGGCCAGGCAAGGGCAGGAAGGGCCCTGCAGTCTCACACCTGTCCAAAGCTTAAGTGGGACGGGGAAGACACGGCCACATGCAGCCTGCTGCCCTTCACAGGGAGACAAGGGGGCTAGCATACAAAGCCTTTTAATGATCCTACCCATGACCCCCTTCCTGGACCCTGTTGAGGCTGCTGTAGATTCCAAGGTGAGCAAACACCAACACAGGACAATTGCCAACTCTGCTAGGCTGGATTAATACCCCTGACCAGGAATAGCTCCTCCTTGCTACCACAGCCCTTTACCTATAAACTCAAACACCCTATTGCCCAGTAGGGTGTGAAGCAAAGCGTCTCCCACACAGCCTCATGTGCGCTTGAGAGAACAAGAATGCCCTCCTTCTACTCCACTGGTTTAACCCAAGACCAAAGCCTCACACCCTAACTTGAGGGACAGGCAAGTGTGTACGCTCAAGCCCTGGGCTCAAGGAGGGGGACACGCTCAAGCTTAGGGAACTGAGGGACAGCCCTTGCTCCTAAGGACTAGGCTGCAGCCTGCAGAAACACCTCCAAACTGGGCAGAGCACAATTCCTACCTGCTATGTCCTCCACTCTGAAATTTGCAGCAGTGGGATATAGGATTTGAGGGAAGCGCCTTATGCCTTGTCCAAAGGGCTTTGAAGGGAACTCTTGCATAGATGTCTCCTCCCACTGTCCCTCACGAGCTGAACAGGCCGCAAGCGTTTGGCATGAGTGGGAGGCCCAGGAACAGGGTCATGAGAAACCCAGACCACTCCAGATCTGTTATCTTGCTCTGGCAGCGCACAGAAGCCTGGGCCCTTATTCTGCCTTCACACAGTCAAGGGATGTGCATCATCCACTGCCTACTTCTGTTCAGGTGCTGACTGAGAGAAAGACACCAGACCGAGAAGGAAGGTGAGCACAAAGGCTGCAAAGCGTGAGTGCCCAGCATCCACCAGGCATGCCAGTTCATCAGGCAGGGCGCAGAGGGAGATGATACTGGGGGGGTTTGGGGAGCAAGCTGAGTAGGAGCCAAAGCTCATGTACAGGATTCAACATTTGGCCACTGGGAAGCATTTGCTCCCCAGGGCTCAGTGGACACTGGGCAGGAGGAAGAGATGGCACCAACTCTCCTCTATAATCTCAGACCATGAACAATACTGCTCTATGAACCTTTCCCAGAGGCTCATCCCCTAACCATAGTGCTGAGCAGCTTGGGGCAGCAGAGAGGGGAGAGAGCTCTGGATCCTGTTGCAGAAGGAGAAGGGAGGGGCTTGAGGTGAAAAGAAGGCGGTCTCTTGGGGGAAGACGCTGCCCAAAGCCATGGTCCCCTCCAGCAAGATTCCAAGTGCCCCTGACTGCTCGTAACATTCCCAATACTGCGTTTGGTACTTTCCCCACCCCATCCATTTGCTGCTGCCCCACCCGCACCACCCCCTGCGACAGCTCACAGGCCCCATTTAATAACAGCAAAATTGCTTAAATTAAAAAATTAAAATATATATACATATATATATATATACTGTACACACACCGACGACAACAGAACAGTGCCAAAACCAGAGTAAGGAGCAAGGGGGAGGGGGAGGAGGCAGACAGTTTCTTTACAATAAAAACAGGAGTTCAATCTCAGCAGAAGAGGAATCTGGGGTCCCCTAAAAATACCCATCTAGGGAGAGGGAGGTGGGCGAGAGGGTTGGAAAGAGCAGGAGATGGGGGAAGAGAAAGGAGGAGGTGCGTTTGGGCTTTTACAATGGCATCTTCCCGATCCAAGACCTGGCCAAAGGGCTCTCAGCTCCGCCGGGATTTTGAGTGCTGAATAAGCCACTGTAGGGTGATATCTGTCAAACACAAGATACGGTTAATGACCATCACGAAAAATAGAAGTTGTAGCGAGCGGCTTAGCTAGAGGTAAGGGAAACACACAGGGGCCTCACATGAGATTACCAAATTATGAGCTGAGCTCATGATTCACTTCTGTAACCCTTCTGCCAGCAGCCCAACATGTTGTCCTGAAGGGAATGACCTTTGCATGTGAGTGAACTTTTTCTCTATCATGGTTTTCAACAGAGGTGGGGAACCTCCAGGTGTTACTGGACTCCAATCCCAACCAGTCTGAGTCAGCATGGCCAACAGGCAGGGAAAATAACAGCTGTAATTCACCAATACTCAGAGGGCCGCAGCTTCTCCATTCCTGGGCCTACACAAACCTTTCTTGCCCTCCTAATTATGTACGGAGGGGGCCAGACCCCAGGGGCATTCAGTGCCATCACAGAATCAGTCCCACAGTTTAACCCATTTGGCACATAGTGCTCACAACACAGGAGAGCCAAAGAGCATAAGGAGAGATCTCCCCATGGGCAGTCTAGGTGTCACTGTGCATTCAAGCCCCAACCATTCCTCTTAAAATTGTCAGGCACTCTGACCCTGCAACCTCCCGTTTCCCTTCTACACTCACCAATGTTGTCCTTTTCTTTGCAAGAGATTGAATAGCAACAGATCTCTCGGTCCTGGATGGCAGACAAGTTCCTGCAGGAAAAACAGAAGCGCAAGAATATCAGGCTTCCTTGGGGAAAGCACTGCATACAGAGAAAGGCATCCACAATGAAATGGGCAAAACGTGCTTCTCTCCCTGCAGCAGTGACTCCTGTACCTTTCCCTGCCAGTCCCATGTATAATATCCCACTCACAATCCAATGGGGGCCTATAAATGTGGATTCCATGCATACAACACCCACTCATGGATATATGGAGGGTCTGGAAGGCACTACTTCATTCTCTCAGAAGACTGTCTGAGCTCGCCCAAATAGACAGCTACCGTCAACCTATTATTTCTAGGTTAACCAACATTTCCACAAGATGTAAGGGAAATCTATTCCTCACAAAACCAACATTTCCTGTCACCTGTATTGATTCCCCTTTAATTCCTTCGTGAACTCCAGTGCTATTGCATTGCAATTTTCTTTATTTAGTTATAGTAGTAAAGGTAAAAGCTGGCCCTTTTCTATAAAACTAAACAAAATCCACACTTCCTCTGCATATCTCTATCCTATTTAGCCATCCACTTGGGTTTCTATTCAGCGTTTCTTTAGCAATATATTTCAGACAGTCAGATGCTTTCCTTTCCCCTCCAATAATAGGTGAAATTCAGTTTTTTCATTTCTTATTCTCCTCACTCCAACACCGCCCCCCCGTTAAACTCCAGGACAGGAAAGCAGGCAGGGCATTGGATAACAGCGCCCACTCCTCGGGGAAGGGTGCTGCTGCCCAAAAGCATCCAACAACATGTGACAATGTGTATACATTGTCAGGAAAGACAATGGGGAGGGGCTTGACAGAAGGGGAGCTGGTGACTCCAGTTTTTGGTTTAGCCAGCAAAGCTAGCCCCAAACAGCAGCCCCATGCGGACAAAGCACCTCAGCTCAGTGGTGAACAGGGGGGTTATTACTGTTGGATGCAAGTTATCAAAATGTTAACTCTGGTAGACAAATAGCATGGGAGAACGATAGCACAACTCCGGTCTAGATCCTATATACATAACACATTTGAGAATTTTCTTTTTCCTCTCTCCAGTTCCCTTCCAATCTTCCAAGATGCTCGCCTTGAACCAAGCTTTGTTTTCTTGAATTGCGCCATTTTAGCACGTGACAATCATGAAATTCCTAGACTTCAGTTCAATCACATTATCCAGCCAGTACCATAAAAAGGAAAGATGAAAACACTGGCCTGCCTTTGGCGCCACCCTGTGGTACATTCACAAGGCTCCAAGGTATTTTTTTAAAAGAAAAACAACAACAACCTGATATCAAGTCCAAAGTTCCCGTGGCTCTTTGCATTTCCACTAAAACTTAAACAAATTTAAGCTCCATATCAATCATCGATCCAACAGAAATGGTGATTTGTTCTATGGCACCTAAGAGACAGGCAAATCACTAGGCATGGCTTAAGCTTCCACAGCTTAAGCTTGTCAGACACATATGTTCTTCCTTGCATTGCACCCTATGTACAGAGGAAAAGGCACTGCAAACCACAAGGCATATTGTACACCCCTGACATTCCTATGTAAAATGCACAGTACTGAAGTTTGTGGCCAGACTTGCTGTGTTGCCAAGAGGGGAAATATTCCTGAAGGCTTGTATGCTTCTATACCACTTGGGCACATTCTGCATCCATGATTGCCAGCATGTTCACTGGTGGATTTGTCATGGGCTGTAATTAACTCAGGAAGCCATAGGGCTGGGCAATATGGAGATATATCATCCAAAACTGGTTTGTAGTCAACATCGTGATAACCATTTCATAGTATCTGACCTGGCAATATATCACAAATCACGAAAAACTGTGAAGCGCTTCTCTCATGATTCCTGCCACCCCGTTGTAAAAATATGTTAAAGGGAAGTAAAAATGTACTTAAGTACTCCTAAGTAGTAGCAGTTGCCAAGACATCACCCCATTTGCCTCTACATAGTTTCATCCTTATGTCAGGCATCATGGTATTTTGGTATATCATGATGTTTAGCTGGTGATATATTGCGATGTTGAAAACCAGATATTGCCCAGCCCTAGAAGGCAATAACACTCCCCAAATAATGTAATATGGAGCCCAAGAATGGGACACAGCCAGACAACTTGCCAATGCCAAGACAACAGGGTGCCAAGCACATCCAGTCACAAAGGTTTGCTACTTTGTGCTCACCCACAATTATTTTAGATTTTTAGACTTCCCGGCCCTTCAGGTTAGTGGCAATGCTGTGAGTACACACACAGCTCCACATTATGCCAACACATTCATTGCCCACTTTCAGCAATGCTATCTCTTGTGCCCAAATGCCTCACCTCTCCCTGAGAAACAACAGCACCATTATCATCTGGACCCATGAGAAAAAAGGCCCACTAAAGAAAGTGACAAAACATCAACTGTTGCCACCTACAGCTTCAAGTGAGACCCTCTCCAACACGTTTTATCAATGAACACGTTTTATCAATGGACATCATGGGCAACTGTATTCCTTGTGTGGTAGTTATGTCATCATTAGAAGACATCACCCCAATCTTAAATATCTATCTGCCGGAAAGAAAGAAAAAATGGGACTATGCCTTACGACAAACACAGGTGCCAAGTCCATTCAAGCAACACTATTACCAAACCTAATATTCTCAACCATACTGTTGGATGTTTATTCAACTGCTCAACTTCCAGTGCAACATATACCCACAGTCCAGAAATAAGTACCTTCTACTTAATGTTGGAATCAACCTCCTATGAGCCCCAGACAGCATGGTCAATGGTTGGGGTGATGGGACTTGTAGGCTAGCAATATCTGGAGGGTACCATGTTGGCTATCATTGCTATGACCTCTTGATAATGCCCTTCTGCTGCCCACATAAGATAAACAGATCTGGATCTATATATGAAAATGCACAGATATAATTCGGACACAGAAATGATTAGCACTCGGAAACCTAAATGACAACTCTCTCAGAACACACTGCTGGTGACCTGAAAGTCAACATGTCTACAAAACTACTTCAAACTGCTCTAATATGAAACACCAGGACTAGATTTTGTAAGTGAGTTTGATTATATTGCATCTGTGGAGCTGTGGATTTCTTCACCCAAAAACAAGAGTAGAATTGGCATAGCTAGAAAGGTAGGTGATAATACTATGACAACCAGTGTGTGTGTTATTTCCACACACTCTCTACTGAGAAAAACATTTCATGCTGTTGACAAAGCTGGCTCTAGTCCACAAAAGCTAGTGCCACAATAAATATAAAGGGCTTTAAAAGGGCAACACAAGATTCCATGCTGTTTTTCCTGCAGCAGACTGTAACAGCTACCCTTCTGGAATTTATGCCACAACCTTGTGAAAGGAATTAAGGATCTGCATAGCCCAGCCGTGGGGGGGGGGGAGTGTAGCGGGGGACCAGACCTATGAGTTCAAAGCAGCCTTAAAAAACAAGCAGATGTCTCCCCATTGTCGTAACAGCAAATTTCCCCTTTAAGGAATGCAGCAAGAGATCCAAATTACTGAAGATTTTTACAGCTGGAGAAATAGATGCTTTGGCCTAGTTCTTTTTCAGTCACTTGGTAGCAGCCTCTCATCTGTTGGAAACATGTGCATGTCTGAGGGAAATAAGTGAGCAGTCAGAAATGCACCAGCACTAAAGCAATCCTACAGCAGCCTTGCCAGTGTTGACAGAGCATGAGGTCATACCTGCCCCTTAAGAGAGCTTCATACAAGCACTAGCTCTCTTCCAGCAATTTATGTTATTGGTTATTTGCAGATTTATAAACCACTTCTGATTCTGATATGGCAAAAGATGGAGATAGGGGCAGTGATGCAGGTTTTCTGGAAATTTTTTGAATTCAAAGTATTGCAATGGAATTTTTTCTGAAGGCCAAGACAGTGATCTAATACAGCATGCTTCTTTTACTTGCATTCAGCAAACAAAGCTAGAAACTTGCTTGCCTAATATCACATTTGCAATTGCCATGCATTCATTGTTATTAATGAACTTATGAAACACTTTTCTGCAGAAAAGCAGTGCAGAAAATTTCACTTTCCACACCACTGAGGGAGACACGTGCAGATTCGGCAATGGGCAACAAAATGTACAGGACTTCTGATTCATTCAAGAATGCTGCTGTGATCTAGGATTATGATCTTTCAACCACATCAAACATATCCAGATCCAATTTCCCAAACTCTTAAACCGACTTGTGTGTATGAAAACCAATTAATCAGTGCAATGTGATTGCCTCAGTCAAGCTCAACAATGGTGCATTTTGAGATGCAAAAGCCCACAGTAGGCAAATACCTGTAACTCCAAGTCCTAACAGCAAATACTTACATCTTCTCAATGAGCTCCTTCTCATCCAAGGCACCAGGCAGATCTCGCTTGTTCCCAAGAACAAGGACCTGAGAAAGAGAAGAGGGTAGATCTCTCAGTCCACAGCTCACATAGGCAGCTCACATCTACCACTGGATCAGCCAAGGGTGGCCATTGGTTATGATAAATAAACCCCATATAGCCATGTTTTTAATAGAACTGACACCCTTGAAGCAAAGAATTTCTTTATAATCCAGGGGAACGTCTTCTAAGCATGGAATCAGAAAAGCCAGGTCTACATCACAGTGACAACAGATGTAACTACCACAAGAGCTTCAAACTACATGGTCAGTTCCTGAATACAAGGAAAACACTGGTGGAATCAGCAGGGTTTCAAAAAACAAAAACCTAGCCAAATATGTCAATTACATATTCTCCAATTCTCTAATAAGTGTTTTTTTTGTTGTTGTGCTTAGCTGCAACGTATGTTGAAAAGGACTTCAGATTCTCTGGTGGCAGACGGACTTTGCAGAACAAGGGTATTTTCCCATTTCATGGATGGAATATTAATACAATAGCAAGCACCACTCATTTGGCTCATCCTAGACTTTCTCACCTCAAACTCACATACATTGTACCCTCAAGGACTCACAGCATTAAGGTAACAGCGGTAAGTGGTGTGTCCTTTATCTCTTCCAAATGGTGCAGTAATAAATTTTCTATATCGCACTCTAAACAGTTTCCCTGTTCTAACCAAACCTTTTATATCTTGGAAAAGAGACATCCCAACAACACAGTCCAGCAGAGCAAAGCATGCAAATAGAGAGGAAGGATTTAATCCAGAGTCTGGTCTGGAAGGCTTGCCACTAATCATCCACTGCTAGTTATGATCCACCACACACTCATACGGATCTGTTTGCTTACTTAGCCTCTCTCCAGAACTGGAGCAACTTACAGGGATGCCCTGGAGCTGTGGCTTATCAAGCAGGTTGTGAAGTTCGTTCTTTGAGGCTTCAATCTTCTCCTGGTCTGCAGCATCTACCATGTATCTGGAATGAAATCAACTACATTAGCTCTGAGGACAAGAAGCAACAGGTGCTATTGCATGGAGTAGCCAAACCAGAGGAAGAGAGCAATCTCCAGAAAGCAAGGTGGGTTATACTGAATCTTCATTTGAGTCCCAGCCACTGAATATAGGGTCCTAACTAACCACTACCTTGCACTAGATTCAGTTACTCTCCCCATCCCATAAGTAGGGGGAATTGCAATTCTGAGACCACATACTTTCAGTGTGGCCACCATAATGCTACATATCAGTCCAAATTTGTAGAAATCCTTTCGGTTTGCAAACTTCATATAAACTGGTGAGAGGGCTAGTTTTGAGTTTTGTTTTATAATTTATGTTGATATTTTTTGCTTGGGGATGGGGATAGACTGATTTTTACTGAAGAGTGCAAAGAACAAAGAGCAGATCCATACAGGTGGGATTAAGTTTAAGATTTTTATCTGCCATCTGCCAACATATATTTAAATTCTAGAGAGCTAAAATTTGGGGCAGGGCGGTTGGAGTCTGCTGAAAATATTTTGTTCAAGATACTTGATTTTGTGTTAGAGGGACATTCAGCATAACGAAGGGTTCAGATCCTTAGACCCACTGACCATCTATTACCAAATTCCTAAGCCGCCATAGAAATAAGGCCCTTGCCACTGCCAGTTCTGATTTCTTGTGGCACACAAATTGCTGCTTGTGCCACTACCTTAATGGGCAATCCTTATCCCTGCCCTTTTCCAGAGTGCCTCCAATGCTCAACACAAGAAGCTGCGAGGTGCTCTTGTGCAATGCAACAATTCAGCTGCTCTAACTGCTGGTTGCACAGCAGGAGCTTGGCAAACCGCATCTATGTTAAATTATTCATCGGGCAAAATGTGCTAGGCTGGCTCACCTAGAAAGCCAGGAGGCAGGGAATATGGGACGCAGTGTGCAGATTTCCTACATGGAGTTTTTATGTTATAGTAGATATCGAACAAGCGCAGAACATCTGAGAAGCATTCGATAATGTGGAAATCTACAAGGAAATACTTCTGCAACTGAAACAGCATACACAGTACTGGATTTCTAACTGAGCCCAGCTTGTATTGCCTCTGGTCATTGGCAGTGGCCATCAAGGTAAGCCCAGCTGAGAAGTGCCAAGAATCTGGTATGAAGCGCGCAGAAGCCCTGATCTAAGGAAATTAAAGAGCCTCTTTTCTGTACATGCTGGTTTCTGCCATTCCCCTGTTTCTGCTGAATTATGTAAGCTACCCCTTAAGTGCCATGTACAAGCATCTATATTTTCTGCTTTTGTTATTTTGCAAAGTGCAATGTATATTGAAGACACTATATACCCCTTTTAACAGTTCTGAAGGGATAAAGGCTTCCCTTCACCCTACATTTGTGTATATATAGCTTCTGAGGTACACATAATATAGCTTTTAATGCACACATTTCATGTTTAGAAGACCAAACCCTGCAATCTGGTAAGGTAATTAAATATTCCCAAGAATGGGGGCCTCAGAGAGAGATGATGCTTCTGAAAAATGGAGATCATAAAAGCATCCATCTCTGAAGGAAAGTAACTGCTTCTTGGAGCAGACTTCTTCCTTTTCAAAAATCACCTGTCTATGAATACTAGTATCCAACTGTCTATACCAACACACATCATCTCCAAAAAAATCTCCAAAAAAAGCCAGCTTATAGTCAAGGCTGTGTAGTCTGCGCATGAACTTTGAGGAGGAATCACAGGTCAGTGGTAGAGCCCATGCTTTGCATGCAGAAGATCCTGGGTTCAAATCTGCGGCATCTCAGCATAAAGAAAGTTGCTACTAGTGAGAACAAACAATTCTAGGCTAAATGCATGAACAGCCTGACCTGGTATACGGCAGCTTTCTAAGGAATCCCAAGGGATGGCTTGAATAAATGTTAGAATTAATGAATTTGGTTGTTTTTCCAACCTCTCTCTACCTCTAGTAGACACAGGGAAAGGAAGAAACAATACAAGGCACTGAAGCCACATTCCCTGACCACTGGAAATTCAATCCTCTCCAGTCACTCACCAGGCAATCTCCAGATCAGAGTCTTGTGCCAGTTTCCTACCAAAAAATGCCCTCCACCTGGCTGCTCTTCACTCCCTGAAGGTGCTATTCTTCAAAACAGAATTGGCTCTGTTTTAAAAAGGCGTACTTATAATCAGGTGTAGCCCGGCCCTTTGGCAGAGGCACTACAGAAATACTTTGTCTTGCTCTATTTCAGCCCAAGAGAGGAGAGCAGCAGAATGGCTGAAGGTTATTCCGTCCACCCGTACCAGGTACTCAAAGGAATAAAGAGGGTTTCACAAAAAGCAGCACCAGCAGGAACTGAAGAGTCAGCCAAGGACACTGAGATCTTTCAGAGACAGCACAGAAGTCTGCAGCTGTCAATAAAAGGCCCTGCCTTGCCCCACAGCCTACTGACAGTGAGGGTTTGAACTGAACGGCTGCCTGAAGAACCTTCCTCCTCCTCCTGCCTTCCATGCAGTTAATCAGACTCCACAAGCAACCCTTTGTGTGTCAAAAGTGGCCTGATGCAGAAGCGGTGCTTTATTTGCAACTTTATTTGGTACAGTGTAGCTTAAGTGCAGCCATCCAGTGGTTATTTGTGTGTGCAGTAACCCTCAGAGCAGGGGCACTCACTTATGGTTCAAAGGCAGGTAGGATCCAATGGAGTCATTGTGACATTCTATAAGAAATAAAGAATGGATTTATGGAGTTGTAGTTCAACAACATCTGGAGAGCCACAGGTTCTCGGGCCTGATATAAAGGATCCCAGCCTGTGCTTAGAAGTGAAGCCACACCTGGTAAAGTAGGTAAGAATCTCTTTACAGTTCCAAATGTGATCCAAGAGACAGTGGATATGTCCTGTGGAACAAAGAAGCCTCAGGGTTTATCATCTTTGCCTGAGTTTATTGGACTGATTTGATCCCACCACCACCACATGGCTCCAGTGTTCAGAGGAAGCCTAGGACTTGTCTTGAGAGTAGCGCACAGCAATCTCAGAGCTTGGTGACAGACTGAGAATCGAGGCATGGAATACTTACACTATGGCACTGACTCCACGGCAGTACCGCTCCCACATGCTACGAAAACGAGGCTGGCCCCCAATATCCCAGAGCTGTGGGGAAAGAAGCAGCAAGTTAAAATATGGGTGAGGACTACGATGTGAGAATTTGCAAGCCCAAGCATTCTCTTTGACTCGCACATACTTGGCCCCACTGCCTGCTCTACACTTTCCCATGTCTTCATTTTATGCATGGTCATCCAGTCTCTCCACAGCCCACACTCTTTATTATTAAGGAAGCCATCTGAAGCGCTACCAGAAGATTTCAGAGAGCCCTGGGTTTCTGAGCAACAGTGGTACAACAATGGCCACTTCACAAAAGCATTCTCACACTCTCACACTTGCAAATACTGTAAAGAACCCAAGTATTCAAATTACAGTATTATGATGAATTAAAATTTACTAGGATTAGCTCCACAAAACTCTTTGAGTGATGGAACTGATATCCAAACTAATTAAATAATATTTGCAATGTTTTCCCGGTCAAAACACATAAATGGAACTGAAGGAGGCAAACAGTCTACTGATATATTTAGAAATCCTGCATTTAACCAGACACACTCTACTGCCACTACTCTGCTTAGGCAATTCCTTTTAGGATTCCCACCAAACACCCACTCCTCTCTCTAACAGGAGCAGAGCTAATCATTCAAATAATACACAAAAACAATAGGGTATCTAGCAATAGTGAGAGAAAGACCACCCAGAAATTCACATCCACAGTTTTGACTAGAAGACACCCCAGAATAACCTTAACTTATATTGTAAACCACCCTGTGATATATTGTATACTGCCTTGCTACCCTCAGATGAAGAGTAGTATACAAATTAAACAAACAAACACTTCTATATTTTGTCCTCATATGTATCTATAAGCAATCTTCTGATTTAAGAGTGATTTATAAAGAGTTATAAAAATTAAAAAATTAAACACATCATATAAAAACTGAATAAAATATTACAACCAGAAGCAGTAATCAATTTAGTGCTCAAATTGTGTTGGAAAACAGGGCACCATCAATAAAATAAATTCATAAACTCCATTCTGAGTTAAACTTTTAGTCTAAAAATTGCAGGTGAGGGAGGTGGGCCTTCTCTCTCCGCAAACTAAATTCCCCAATAATTTGGACATTGAACCAATTTTAAGAAAAACTTATCAGAGCATCCCTAGAGTCCTCTAGAAAGGGGTTGGCTCAGCTTGGCACCCAGAAACCAGTTTGGTGTTATGGAACAGCATAGTTTTAAAAAGCTGGTGTTAATTCAACCCTGTCGATCTGCCAGTGCTTCCTTAAACCCCCAAGCTTGCCCGAAGCACTATTTTGCAAATCTAGGAGCACACTTGCCCAAGACATACTGCATCTTACCTTTATAGTAACATTTCCCTTGGTGATCTTCCTCATATTGAAGCCCACTGTTGGGATCATATCTTCATTGAACTGCCCCGACTAGAACGAAATAAAAATAGATCAGTCTTTCATATGGAAGGCTTGGCTGTTTCTGTCTACCGCGTTCCACCTTGGCTAATCAAGCTCCCCTGAGAGAAGAAAAAGCGATGAGATGTGTTCATTTCTAGAGTGAAAGAAGTACCTATTTAGCATCACACATTTTGAGCACTTTGAATAATATACCAGAAGTAACCCTCAAGTACTGAGGGTTAATATCAGAAAATATTGCAATATTTCTAAACTGCCTTTCATCATGTAAGATTCCAAATATTTTGGAGGTGGTGGGGAGGGAAAGAAACCAGAGGCAAAGCCTCTTAAGTAACACCCTCCTGGCTACCACTGCATAAACCATGGTTGGTTCTACACAACCATATGCTTCACTGGTAGTAATCAGCTGTTATATATCAGGTCTTCACTGGAATACCCATTCACCAAGTGCCTACTTTGTTTACATTTAGGCACCAGGTAAACACTATTCTTTTTGCTTGAGCATTTGGGGTTGACACTTGCCAGATAGATTACAGTTTGCCTTTATGGGGCTTTAGTGCTGCCTTGGGGGCAATATTTGGAAGAGAGCGCAGGATTTTTTTTCAATTTTTATTTTTAAAAACAGCTTTGTTGTTAATAGGCAGTGTTTCAACATGTCTGTAATTAAACTGTTTCTCTGCTGATGAAGGTTGAGAGAATTTATGAGGAGGCAGATAACCTTTCGATGGCAAGCACTGGAAACAAAATGTGCAGGACACACAGACACATCAGTCCTGTTGACTGCACAGACCAGGACAACATGAAGCATCTTATAGAATGGAAGTGCTGAAACAAATCAAGGGTTCGTGGGTGCAGAGAACGTATAATTTCTCTATTTTGTGCAAGGTTTTCTTCCTCTCCTTCACTGTATAAAGATAAGTGACAGGGAAGGTGAGATGTATTTCAGGAGAAATAACCTTATTAACAGACAGAGCCAATACTCAGGCTATACTATGAAAGGACATGGGAAATGAGAGTGCTGCTGGCAATGTTTTTTAAAAGAAAAAATAAAAAGAATGATACTCAAGGGTTGTATAAAGTTACTTTAATAAGAGGTGTTCTTTATGCTAAGAACGCAAGTAGCAATAATGGAAGCTTGCCACCTTGGCCGTACAGTTATCTGCATGTCTATTAATTTGGTCCCCATGGCCCATTCCATATTTGGCTTCTGCTGAGACACAGCCTATAAGACAACTTAATGCAACGTCTGACAAGCTCCCTGGGAACACAACTTGCATGAACTGGAACACAGGACATGAATTAAGAGCCAACAAGGAATAAGAACTTTCACTTGTGACAGACTTGCTTTGTTCAGAGAGCAGAAACCCTGAGCCAGCATATTTTTACCCTTTTTTCCTCAATTTTTGTTCTGTTGGCTTACATTTCTATAATAACTGCAGTATAGTACTCTGTGCTTTGCTCCAGCCAAAGTGCCTGCAGGGAATTAACTTTCACATACCCATTGAGCAATTCTTCAGCACTTAGTGAGTCAAAAAGGTCCATTATATATATTCTGGTCTGTTCATTTTTAACACCCAAATTTCAAATTTTACCTGTTTATTAAAAGAAAGCTTTCTAAACAAACGGCAAGTGTGCTCACAGTATGTTGCAAATAAATACAAAACTAAACACTTGCAATTCCTATAGGAAGCACATAAATATGTACAGGAAGTGTGTGAACCTCAATGAAACATTAAGGGACAAAATGGCAATGAAGGCGTCCAGTTCAGACATAACCCACCCCCGCTCCCAGCAAGAACACTTTATTTAAGGTTGACAAACTTAGAGCAGAGGAAGCAGAAAAGGGAATGGCAACATATGCCCTGTGGAAAGGAATTATCTGTCCTACGTACAATGAGTTGCAACATTAGATTTCTCAATGTCACAAGACCTTAGAAATTAATATGTCTGTCAGCAGAGTTCAGCCCACTGCTGCTTTCTTTCAGTGATTTACGGTTTTAAGATTACCAACATTCTTAAACTTCTCTTGCTTTTAATCTGGCCTCCAAAGTTTTACGAGGCTGCGAGTCTCCAGCTCAAATCTAACTGTCAGCAATGAATTTATGTTAACTCTCTGATTAGAAAAACTGAGTGCTTTTAGCCATCAGCTTCTCAAGATATGACACATCAGCAAATGTTCCAAGGTTCCGAGACTCTTCACAAAGATTTTGTGCTTATTCTCCCAGTGTTCCATTTCAAAAGGCATAACCTGATACTTGTCGAGAAAATAACAGACTGCTCGAAAACAACAAGCTTCAAAAAAAAGG
Organism: Podarcis vaucheri; assembly: GCF_965113315.1. NCBI lineage: Eukaryota > Metazoa > Chordata > Lepidosauria > Squamata > Lacertidae > Podarcis > Podarcis vaucheri. The sequence goes on from NC_138764.1 coordinate 74,374,560, forward strand.
CCAACTAGTACAAATTTCACCTGGGTTTTAACAAACCGTGCTACTCCAGTCCTTGGGCCAAAAGGTCATTGGTGGGATGAGCTCAAGCATTCTGTTTCCCTGGTCTATAGCACTTGTGAAATAGGCTATCAAAATTACCTGGAAAATTGCGGGTGGAGTCCAATTTCAATATGCACACAGTGTATGTTGAGATTCCAGAACAAAGAGATGAACAAGTCATTTAGAGTTATGGGTAACACAAGAGGCTTTGCAGATACTGAGGTGAACGTTTGGTTTTAAAGCCTCAAAGAAGTGTGACTCCACAGGTAAACAGAAACCTTGGCCTGCCCACTGCTTCAGACCAAAGGCCCATCTAGTCCAAAACCATGTTTTCACAATAGCCAACCAGATGCCTATGGTAAGTCCACAAATAGGACATCAGCACAACAGCAGTCTCCTGTTCACAATTCCTAGCAACTGGAATTCATAAGAAAACCAACCCATTTATTATTTGAAGAAGAAGAAGAAGAAGAGTTTGGATTTGATATCCCGCATTTCACTCCCTTTTTAAGGAGTCTCAAAGCGGCTCACATTCTCCTTTCCCTTCCTCCCCCACAACAAACACTCTGTGAGGTGAGTGGGGCTGAGAGACTTCACAGAAGTGTGACTGGCCCAAGGTCACCCAGCAGCTGCATGTGGAGGAGCGGAGACTCAAACCCGGTTCCCCAGATTACGAGACTACCGCTCTTAACCACTACACCACACTCACTGGGCACTCAGAATGGCTTCACAGAACACAGATGAAGGACCTATTGGATCAGAGGATGGACAGTGACCAAGCCACGGTTTCACAGAGCTGTTAAGAGTGACAACCACGCTCTAGTAAACTCCATTTGGGGCTAACGTATGTGGAGCTATCCTTGAAGACAGTTTGGAGACTGCAGCTGGTTCTAATAATAATAATAATAATAATAATAATAAAAAATTTATTTATACCCCGCCCTCCCCAGCCAGAGCTGGGCTCAGGGAGGCTAACACCAATAAAATTCCAGTAAAAACATAATAAGAAAAAAAGAAAAAGAAAAAATGCAATTTAAAATACAGGTTAAAATGCAATTTAAAATGCAAAAGGCTCAGCTGCCAGAGTTTCTGTATGGGACCACATTACACCCATACTTAAAGATCTGCAGTGGCTACCTTTTCACCACTGAGCCCAATTCAAGGTGCTGGATATGATGTATAAGGCTCTGAACCCAATTACCTGAAGAAATGCTTCTCCCCATACTGTCCACCCTGTTGGTTACACCATCTCTGAATGAGGTCAGTGAACCTGTGACATGCCAGAGGGTAACCTCAGCACTTACACCCTGGTTTTGGAATAACATTTTCCCAAGGCTTGGCTGGCACCAATATTATCCATTTTCCAGAGTTTCTAGTATGATCCTACAGGGCCTGCATTGGGACAGATGGGTGATGTACTGCTTTGTAATCTCCCTGTTTTCATTTACCATACTGTGTTTTGTTGGTTTTTATTTTGTTTTAAAAATTGCTATTACCCACCCTGAGATCACACTCAACAGTAGGGTAGTGAATAAACTGCATAAATGAAAAACAAAAGCCACAGTTTTATCAATACAACTTTCGGGGTATTTTTCCTCCCTCGATTTATTGTGACACACAAGGCTTAGAGCCAGAGGTCATGGTGCTCTCATATGACTAAAGAGCAAAAAAGACCCTAGCATTTGTTTTGAAACAACTCATACATGCACAGAGCAACTTTACTGTTTTGCCAAGAAGCGCCTGTTGAAATCTGGAGCAATTTGTTCTGTATGCAGACTATCATACAGATAGCAGAAACGCTGCTTGATAACAGAAACGCTGCACAACAACAACTTCTTTTAGCTTGCCGATTAAGCAGTCTTTGTTTTCAGCTACAAATGTAGCAAGAGTACTGGAACCCAGTTCATTCCATGATAGCTACGGAGTACAACTTGGTATCCAGATTTGCCGCTCCTCTTTATCTTCATCCCCTTGAAGTTATTTTGAGTGCTAGTTAGTCTATTGAAGGATTGTTCAGAATTCAATTATTACTGCTGTTAGACAATCTGTCAAATCAGTGAATTTTGTGATGGATTTTAGTAGTTGTAAACCACTTTGGGAGCCAATGTTGGCTGAAAAGTGAGATAGAAATATAATTTATCTAACAAATTATCTAACTTGACCCCTTTGCTCAATAACATCTTCATATTTTTTCATTTGGGAAAACAGGTCTTTGTTTACAAAAACCCACTTGTAGACTTCTGTGACTCTCCCATATTTGGATATGTACATATACATTTAAAAAAAGATTGACAACTTGCTTATTAATAGAACCAGTGAGACCAGCAACACTATGTTGTTGTGCACCTCTGTCCCCTAAGACTGCTCTATTCGCGGCTCCAGCCAGTCTGGAAAAGGATCCTTTGAGTGCTTTTCAGATCTCCCAGGGGAGGGTTCCTGAAAATCTGCCACCTCCTATTTAGTTAAGAAAGGGGCAATATTTTCAGATAACTAATATGGGAACCAAATCTTTCTGATACAATAGTGTCCATCTGGTCTCAAATCTTTATAATATTTATATAGTATTTTGTGAAACTGACACTGACTCAATACTTGAAATAGTAAGGTTCAGTTCTTAAACTTTCCAGTGGCTTCCTGGGGTGGGGGTGGGTGTACGTTTGTGTAAAAGTATTATGTCCATCAACTTCCCTGTCTAATAGTTCAGGATTGTTTCTGCACCCTAAGCAAGGGTTTGAACTTCAGCTGACATGCAAGATAGTAAAGATTAATAATGATGCCTGGATCACAAAAAAACCCTGTCCACCTTTTGAATATCAATGCAGAATAATTCACAGTTCAAATGACAAATGGTAGCTATGTTTAAGAGTATAGCAACTAATTTCTAAGTAAAGTGCAGTGTCAGGGATAAGGGAAAAACACAGGGCCTTTTTTCTTTACATGGTTAATATGCATTACCCAACAGAGATGTGCTCAGTTTGAGTGCATGTGCTCATAATTGGTCATCCTTATTGGATAAATGAGATCAGGCCAATCTCGTTTGACAAATTCATCGCAACCTGCTGAGTCACACTCAGTTCAAGCACACCACTGAGCATTTGGCACCCCTAAAAATATAAAAGGCATTTCCTACAAAAACGGAAAGCACAAAACATATGAAAAAAACCCACTGTGGTGCACAGCTTCATACTGCACACAAGTAGCTGAAACAAGAGAAGCAAAACTATGCTAAGGAAAGATTATACGTCTTTGAAGAAACACTTGCCAATATGTTTTCATAAGCCAAGGCTTTTAAAAAAGTACTAAAGGCCTACAAATACTGGACAGCACAATTCAGAATAGCAAGTGTGATTGGAAGGGAGCGCACACTGTGTGAAAGGGTGGCTGTTTTTGGGAAAAAAAGGCCTGGTGAACTCCAACAAAGATATCCCCTTCTAGAATTTTAATCTGGAAGAAATCCCAGCCTTAAGAGACACTACCTGCTTAGACTATTCTCAACTGTTAGTGGTTCCCCACTCCCACCCAAAGGATTCTGGAGAAGGTAGTCTGTGATAATTCTTAAATACTTATCTTCCCTCACAAAACTACGGTTCCCAGGAGTCCCTGAGGCACAGGAATGATGCCTAAGTCACTCTCAGTCTCTGGTGTAGATTTTTGTTCTATAGGTTTAATGCTAAACAATGCAGAACCAAATTAGCCCCATTCTCCAAATGCTTTAACAAATATGACCTCTTATCCCCACTGCATAGGCAGGTCAGTTCATTTGGAAGGAGATGCACAACATTAAACAAACTCACACTAAAACATACTGTAAGAGGCAGGCCTTAAGTTGATGCCTGAAAGTGGCAATTTATTTTGTGAATAATGCACAAGTTTCAACCACAGGTGTTGCTGTGGTCTAAACCACAGAGCCTAGGACTTGCCGATCAGAAGGTTGGTGGTTTGAATCCCCGCGACGGGGTTAGCTCCCATTGCTCAGTCCCTACTCCTGCCCACCTAGCAGTTCAAAAGCACATCAAAGTGCAAGTAGATAAATACGTACTGCTCCAGTGGGAAGGTAAACAGTGTTTCCGTGTGCTGCTCTGGTTCGCCAAAAGCAGCTTAGTCATGCTGGCCACATGACCTGGAAAAACTGTCTGCAGACAAATGCTGGCTCCCTCAGCCTATAGAGCAAGATGAGCGCCGCAACCCCAGAGTTGTCCGCGACTGGACCTAACCATCAGGGGTACCTTTACCTTTTATATTCTTTAGAGATGCTTTTGGTATATTCTACCCAAAGGTTTGGGACAACAAGCATCTTCATATCATGGTCAAAACATGTTGGACATCATCTACAAAATAGACCACTACTTTGGGTGTACTTTTATGATGTGTTTAATAAGTTTCCCTCAAACTTTATGATGTTACATCTATTTCTGAAAATACTACAGGTGAAGAGCTCCAATTCTTTATGAGTCTAGCTACTGGTCCCAATACTTCCTTCTTTCCCAATAGTCCCTCTTTATTTTTGCTTAAACATAGTGTTGTTGTTTTAAAATAGGATTTTCTGAAGCTAGAAATAGTTTACACACATGAACCAAAGCTGAGAAAATTAAGACTTTAGAACTACAGTATATAGCATAAAAAGGGATTGTGAATGTGCATGCTGAAATCAGTGAAGCAAACTGGGTTCCTAGCATTTTGTGCACACTAGGGCTGGATGATACATCAATATAATCATCCAAAACCGGTTTGAAGTCTGTATCATGACCTGGCAATATATCATGAAATCAGTGTGTGTGTGTGTGTGTGTGTGTTGTGCAAAAACAATGAAGTGGGAAAATTGTGAAACCAGCCAATCTTTTTACATAGCTCCATCCTTATTTCAGACATGGTGATATATCAGTGTATTGCAATCCTTAGCTGCTGATATATCACAATGTTGAAAACCAGCTGTAATGAATATAGGGGTTGCTCGTGCGTAAGTTGCCGCCACTCCTGGCTATGTTGCCTTGTTAAACCTTTTCTGTCTGGACAGCCCTTCACTTCGTGGCTGCCTCAGTTGCTAGCAGAATCCGTCAGTGGGCGTTTTCTAAACCTTTTCCAGCATAAAAGCTGTTTGACCCCAAGTCTCCTCCTACTCTCCCTGTGCGGAAGTCTTCTGCGCAGGGAGGGTGTGTGTAGTGGAGGACCCGTGCTCTCCCCGCTGGTCTCCAGTGAGGAGTCTTGGAGCCCCCTCGCCGATTCCCCCATCTGCCCCCCTTTATCCCTGGTGTTACGCTGATTTCCTTCCCCCGCTGATGAGCTGCCTCTCTCCCTGCTGGGCCCTTCTCCAGCATCGCTTGAGAGCCTTGCCTCCGCCTCTGGCTCCAATGTCAGTTCCCTGACACCAGCCCAGCACTAGTGCACACAAGAGCACCATTCCACCAAAATTTTGAAGAACCACATTTAGAATAGGATGCAAACACATGGAAAAGAAAAAGTTTTACAAGGGGAGAGATAGGCTTTTAACTTGAATGCAACAAACCATGTTTAATTTGCCCTGCTCTTAACCACAAGGGGTATGCATGGAAAGAATTAAGTGCCACAAACACATATAAATTTGAATATGTCTTAACAGAGCACAACAGACTTACTTTAAAAAAATCACAAAGGAGCTTTAAAGCAAGCATGAGGACATGCCCTGAGGGGTAATCACGCAGCACTGAGTTCTCATGTGTTGAAGAAAACAAGAGAAAGTGATGACTGATCACAACAGCAAAAATAGTCGCATGCAAATAGTAAGCAAGCTCATGCTAAAAACATATGAAGCAGCCCCAAGATATTTTAGCTGAACAGGAATACGTAAAATAATGTGCTTATGTGCAATGTAGAGTGCCTCTCTTCCTGTGCCTATGGAGCAAACACACAGCCTATCTTCTTACATTCTTAAGAAGAAAACATTAGGCTTCTCTGGGCAGCTGTTAACTCTCTTTTTAGAAATTAAGCAATAGGCCTGTCTATGCAAAGCATGCACTATCACTGAACTACAGTCACACACCCTTATCATCTCCCTGCTGCTTCAACGCAGAAGCTCTGAAGTTCGCATAAACCAAAACGCCCCAGCAAAATTCACCAGCTGCCACCAACACACTTGCCCTTTTTCTATTGTAATCAGATTTTCACAACACTCACACATTAATACAAGACTGATTTTCTATGTGAGATACATATTTTACACATTTATTCCATGAAGTTTGCAAATCTTTTTACCAAGAGGAAAATGGTTTCATCTAAGCTAGGGATGGCCAACTCCCAAGAGACTGCGATCTACTCACAGAGTTAAAAACTGGGTTCAGGTCAAAGTTGTTGAGCTTTTTAAAGAGGAGCCAAAGTTTTTGAGCTTCTTTGGGGTGTGCCAGTGATCTCCCAGTGATCTACTGGTAGATCATGATCTACCTGTTGAATGTGCCTGATCTAAGCAATCATCCCCCCTCTCACAACCCCTCTAACCTTAGCCGTGTTGCATTCATATTGCTCTAATAGGTAGAGATATTGTTGTCTGCAGGAAATATCAAGCAGACAACTGTATCTAGTTTCATTATTAAAGTGGCTACCCCAACTAAGTTAGAACCCTCCTGCTGGTTCAGACTGAAGACCTATCTAGTCCAGCGTTCTGTTTTTGCAGTTTGCAAGCAATGGGAAACCTACAAGCAGGGCATGAGCACAGCAGCACTTCCCTATATACTATCTCTGATATTGGAGACAATATATAGCCATTATGGCATGCAAACATTGCTAGCCTTGTCCTCCATGCCCAATCCCTTTGAAAGCCATCCAAGTTGGTGGCCATCTCTACACATTGCAGTAACTATGCACTGTGTGAAGGAGTAATCCATCTTGTCTGTCCTGAATCTCCCACCATTTAACTTTCTTGGATGACCACAGGTACTAATATTACAAGAGAGAGGGAGAGAAATTGCACGTAACTCTGGGGTAACAGTACACACACACAAAATCCTACAGCATACTATAAATCTAAAGTCGCAACATTCAACATATCAGAACAGCATTCCAAAAGAGATACAAGCAGTTGTTGAGATTATTTCAGCCTTTGCCAGAACACACAACCTGATTTTGAGGGATCAAGATCAGAAAGGTGGCCAAAAGTCAATAGTAGTTGGTGCTTCTTACATCAAGTAATTAAATTGGAACCAGTATTTTACCTGTTTCTCCATCTCCCTCATAAAACTCCTTTTAATGTGGCCTCCAGATGTGGAGATAAGTGCACATTTACATTTGCCCCCAGGTAAGTGCAGTTGAGCTGTCTCCTCTTCCTTCAACTTACAGAGACCCATTATAACAAAATTCAAGCCACTACTATAGGGTATTCCTTGGCTAAACAGTCCTAGGCAGCACATGAAGTACCTTCTCAAAGTCACGCAAAATTTGGAAAGCTGCAGTTAATGAGGTGCCAGATATGCTAAAATGGTGTGCTTTTAGATTTATAGCCCATGGCGCCTGCCACAACCATAATGCAATGATCTCGTCCCTCGGCCTTTTCTCATTTATTCTGACAACAATCCTGTAAGGCAAGTCAGTATCATTTTCAATTTATAGGCGAGAAGCACAGTTCAGAGGTAGACTTGCCTCTCTGCAAGTCCATTTATAATCACCGAGTTGAATCCAAGCTTTCCAATCCAATATGTTAGCCCAGCGATTCTTAAATGGGAGTCTATAGCATGCACTTTAGGCAATTCCCAAGACAACTACAAAAGCAGACGGAACTGCTGGAAATCTTTCCAGAGTAATGCACTCTCATCTGGATAAAGTTGCCCTGCATATATGAAGAGAATGCAAAAGTGGTGCTAGGTAACAAATAAGCATTGTTAAGTTTGCAAAAACCTGGTGTCACTGAGACAACTCTAGCTTTTGTGCTTTGTATGAATGTGAATGCCACATTAATAATAATAATAATAATAATAATAATAATAATAATTTATTATTTATACCCCGCCCATCTGGCTGGGCCTCCCCAGCCACTCTGGGCGGCTTCCATAAAAATCAAAAATACAATAAAATATCACACGTTAAAAACTTCCCTGAACAGGGCTGCCTTAAGATGTCTCCTGAATGTCAGGTAGTTGTTTATCGCTTTGACATCTGCTGGAAGGGCGTTCCACAGGGCGGGCGCCACTACCGAGAAGGCCCTCTGCCTGGTTCCCTGTAGCTTTGCTTCTCGCAATGAGGGAACCGCCAGAAGGCCCTCGGCGCTGGACCTCAGCATCCGGGCAAAATGATGGGGGTGGAGACGCTCCTTCAGGTATACTGGACCGAGGCCGTTTAGGGCTTTAAAGGTCAACACCAACACTTTGAATTGTGCTCGGAAACGTACTGGGAGCCAATGCAGGTCTTTCAAGACCGGTGTTATATGGTCTCAGCGGCCGCTCCCAGTCACCAGTCTAGCTGCCGCATTCTGGATTAGTTGTAGTTTCCGAGTCACCTTCAAAGCTAGCCCCACGTAGAGTGCATTGCAGTAGTCCAAGCGGGAGATAACCAGAGCATGCACCACTCTGGCGAGACAGTCTGCAGGCAGATAGGGTCTCAGCCTACGTACCAGATGGAGCTGGTAAACAGCTGCCCTGGACACAGATTTGACCTGTGCCTCCATGGACAGCTGTGAGTCCAAAATGACTCCCAGGCTGCGCACCTGGTCCTTCAGGGGCACAGTTACCCCATTCAGGACCAGGGAATCCTCCACACCTGCCCACCTCCTGTCCCCCAAAAACAGTACTTCTGTCTTGTCAGGATTCAACCTCAAGAACATACATGCCATTTGTCATGTCTGCAGGGCACATGCCTTTCCAGCGTGATACTTGTCCATTTAAAATATGTACTCTAGAACAGAACCTAATAACCTTTTCTCCAAGTCCCAAAATGAAGAGCAAGAATAAGCTCTAGGGTGTTTGTCTATCAAGTTGCCTTATTCCAAGTATTCCAACATAGGGCCTGTTAGTTGCAGTATTTGAAACTCCCATTGTTATAGGGGCGTTTTGTGACAGTTTGCGAGCAGTTTCTGAGCTCTGGACGTAGTACTGATCTTACGATTTCAGATTAAATCTGCCACTGCTAGAAGAAAAGGAGGAGCTTTTTCTGCCTCCCCACTTCCAGCCACTCTTTGAAGACTGGAGAAGGGAACCTCATAAGAATATTTGGAGGGGTGGGCAGGGAAGTATGGCTTTGTTTTTTGAGGTCTTCAGATGAGGACTAGACCATGTGAAAAATGAACATAAGATTTTAGCTGCAGAACTAACTGAAATGGTTACTGCAAAATATGCAGGAATGAAAGATAAATAAAATGAACCAAGGAGAGAGGAGAGAAGTTGTGGGGTATCTAACAGTATGTAAAACGTTTATTGTAAGATGGAAAACTGAAGATTTATTTATTTATTTATTTATTTTAAAAAAGATAAAAAGTATTCAGTACACTTGGGATCCTATTCATGCACTGTTGTCAGGTAGGGTACACACAGTGCACTGTTATTTACATACATTTTAATTTATTTTATTTTATTCTTTTTTCTTCGTTAAATTTTAAATTATTATTTTTTTGCAAATTTAACGAAGAAAAAAGAATAAAATAAAATAAAATAAAAATGTATGTAAATAATACAGTGACAAAAAAACCACCATTGGTTTGCAGTCTGAATACATGCCCCAGTTCTGCAAATATCTGTTGCCCCCACTACTCAGCTCTCCAAGGGAGTTTACATTTTGGACTGGCTAGCCAGCCAGGTTTAGAGTCTCCTGGGAAATGCAGTCTAGACAGAGCACATGGTTGTAGCTGAAAATTGAAGCAGTGCAGCAAGGAAAAAGTGGCTGACACCAAATAGCTACTGTCTAATGAGACACAGATTTTCACCGAAGGGCCAATAAATTGTCTCCTATAAAATCTATTCCGTGTATTTTCAGGACCCTGCTTCTGTTCAAGCATCTACTATTGCCATCTGCAAGGCCAGTGATTATAACTGCATCCTATTACGGCAACAGGAAAGCATGCACATAAACAAGGGCAGCCTTCAAGGGCTCGGCAGGTGACAGGAACCTCTAATATTCGCTACCTTTGCAATAGGGCAGGAACATGCCAGATGTTTCAGGTTTATCCTCGAAAGTGAATTGTTTATGTATTTTTAGGCCTATGTAATCCATCTACACCAGCCTTCCCCAATCTGGTGCCCTCACGATGTTTTGGCTTACAACTCTGATCACTTGCCTCGATAGCTGGGAGTTCCAATAGTTTGGAGAAACGTGGATCTAGGCTATTATTATTTATTTAATTTATGAACTGCTTCCCATGAAGCACTCAGGACATACATCAAGTCAAATCAATTTCAAGACAGATACTAGTTGGGATAAAGATTAGAAAGCTTGTTGAATGAGACCACTTTTCCTCATCAGGATTGTCAAATGAAGGCTTTGATGGGTTGCAGTAAATTTTCATCTAGAGATTTCTTGATTCTCGCATATTCAGTTCCCAGGAGCTTCATCCAGCCTTGGTAGGCTAGAAGTTTACAGTGCTGGAAAAATACTTGTACAGGAGGCAACCATTTTGCATAGGGGTTCCGTTACCGGCCCCTGAGTGCCTCCTGTCCCGTTCCACCCAGCCCTGGTTCTGCCCTATTTTTGCTTTCTTTCTGTGTCCAAAAGGACCGGTTTGTCGGTAATTGCATGTCCATTGGATGCACCTAAAATGGTCACTACTTGTAACAGTATGACACTGGGGGGGGGGGGAGAGAGAAGGGATTAGCAGACAATATTAGATTTTAGGTGCAATTCATGCCCAAGCCTGAATCAAATTCTTTGGCAGCAATGATTTCTGAGTCCTGTATGTTAAGGGATTTGCATTTTTTTATGTTTGCAAATGTGGGGACACACACACACACACCCTATCTGACTTGTGTCAGTCTGCTGTCAATAACCTTCTGCTAAAATTACAAATATATGTTGCTGGAAGTATCCAGTATTTTGGACACATGTCAAAGGTGATAGGATCCTTCAAATGCTGTTATTAGGAGAACCTTGATACCGAAATCTCAGGTCACAGCAGACTTGCAGCACAGCTTTATGATGGACATACACAGTTAGCATCCTAAACAAATCTCCTTCTGATAGTTGATAATGTAAATCACAAGAGACAAATAAGATTTTCCTTGAGAGAAGATGAAAATAACATTGAAATGTAACAGAACCAACAATGAGCACCTAATCTGCTATGGTAACGCAGCTGCTTTGATCTATCATAACTGCAGAAACCTGTGAGCCAAGGACAAGCTTGAGATAGAAGGCCTTACGCAGAAAGCGCTGCTCTGTAACTCACTGCAGGGTGGGGAGGGAGGAAGGACTGCAGATAATTGAAAGTGTCTTCTGTATCTCCTCAAATGCAAAAAAGGGAAAAGAACCCAAATCTTCAGATACAACTCTATCAAAACTTATGGGAATAGGAACAAGTGATTATATGAAGTCATATTGCTGCCAGCATTAAAGCAGATGTGCTGCTAAACACACACACACTGACTGTACTCACTTACTTGACCTACATTTTAAGATATCTACACACTGGTGCATGGACTGAGCTAGAAACTGCTTTGTGTGAGTTGCTGATTTCTTTGATGTTTATCTCTATGTTTCATGACTTTACAGCAGCACAGATTTGTTTGTTAATAAGCAAGGATTACAACAGCAGAGTAGGTAAAAAAAAGGGGTGTGTGGATTCTATAGCTCATAATTAGGAAATGGTTCAACAGAATGATTTGATATTTAACAGTGTATAGGAAAAATAGGTTTGAGGGCGGCTCACGCGGGTGGCGCTGTGGGTAAAACCTCAGTGCCTAGGACTTGCCGATCGTATGGCCGGTGGTTCGAATCCCCGCGGCGAGGTGAGATCCCGTCGTTCGGTCCCAGCTCCTGCCCACCTAGCAGTTTGAAAGCACCCCTAAGTGCAAGTAGATAAATAGGTACCGCTTTATAGCGGGAAGGTAAACGGCGTTTCCGTGCGCTGCGCTGGCTCGCCAGAGCAGCTTCGTCACACAGGCCACGTGACCCAGAAGTGTCTTCGGACAGCGCTAGCTCCCGGCCTCTTAAGCGAGATGAGCACGCAACCCCAGAGTCGATCACTACTGGCCCGTACGGGCAGGGGTACCTTTACCTTTACATGCTGAATTTGGAGTAGAAATGGTAAGAAATTGCTTATTCGAAGTGAGTTCATTTAGTAAGAGACTTTGGCAAGCTGGTAAGTGGTGTGTGTTTTCCTTCTATAGACTTTGATGAGGAGGGTTTCTTTGTTTGAACTGTGTCTTTAGGGAAACTGTTGTGTTAGGTCAAGGCAAAGGTCTACTTGGTATCTGCCATTATTCATGAGTTGTGTAACATGTTTGCAGTTTTTATTAAAAAGGGCATTTTGGTGGTCAATATTACTCAATGCAGTTTCGTAAGTGTGTGATCCCCAGCCACCCACCCCCAGTATGAACCTGATATGGAGAAGGTTCCGTGTGGGGGGGCTGTTGAATGGAGTGCCGGGTGAAATGAGAGAGAGAGAGTCAGAGATGCTGATTTGAAAATGACAGTGTGTGGTTGTGTGAAACAGAAAAGAATGGGGGTGGAGGGAAGAGATCAAAGTACTCACAAACCAGGCTTCAGCCTTGAAGTGCTTAAAGTTCAGTTAAGTGGTTAGGTGTGAAAAGAGATGGGCAGAAAAGACCACAGGAAATGTGTAAAAACTGAGAGGCATGGAGGGAAGGGGAAAACATTTCTGGGGTGCACAATGACTGGATTACTGATAGACAACTTTGAAAGGCATAGGACATCTTCAGAATAAAGGGGCAGGAGATTTAGGGGCCGCCTGTGTGGTTCTATATGTGCTTTACCTGCTGAATTTCCACTTTTTATATTAAACCTTTAAAAGCTAGGCTTGTCGACTAACTGGAAAATTCATGGCAGGGATTCTAACAACGAACCAATGCATAAAAGTAAGCCTGGGTAATTAGGCCATGAGAACCACAAATCCCCCTGCTAATGTCACCCAATGAGCTGGCTGTTACAGGTTGAGAAGCAGCCACCAGTAAAAGTTGGCAACCCCATGAGACACACAGCAGCCTCATCAGGAAAAAAAACCTGGTAATCTTTATTTCTAATCTCTTAATCCTTTTAAAATATGAACTAGTTGTTACATGTAAAGAAGGAGCTGTAGCCACCAAAAGTTGGCAATCCCATTGAAGATAGGAGCCACAGGAGAACCTTCAGAAAAAAGGGGAGAGATTTAGGGGCCAATTTTACAGCTCTGTGTGTGCTTTATGTACCAAGTTTCCTCCTTTCTTACTGCAGGTTTTAAAGGCTAGGCATGTGAATATGGCCATTTTCTGTTGAGGGATACATTCAACATTCTCCCTTCCCCAGAAGACGGCATATGTTCTCTGAAATAATGTGATGCTTCTCTGGGAGTCATTCTCCCTCTGATGGATAGAAACACTCTGGGGAAAACCAGGCAACTCCACTCCCACAGCAGTTCCATGAGGTTGTGCATGTGCAAAAGCTATGCTGAGGTTTGGTTTTTTTTTAGGTACTGCAGGCTCTAAAATCTCTTGACACAATGGTTGTGTCAACAATTCTTTGCTATTAAGTTTAATGCATATTTTGCAATATAACATAAGAGCGTTGCAAGCAACTAAGAGCAGCTAAACTGTCCACCCCTCCTCTAACACTACTTCTCCTCCCACTGCCACCAGCTCCCTATGGTCTCTCACCCTGCTTTTGATTTTTCCTTGCTGGACTATCGTCACAAGTCTTCAGACTCCAAGACAGTGTAGGCAGCCCAGATAGGCATGTTTTTTTTAACACTGAGAACATCTGCACCACTCTTTTCTAGGATACAAAGGGCAAACCCACACAGCTTACTCACGTGGCTTTCCCCCTTACACAAGAAAAGAGAATTGTAAGACTGCTCTCCCTGCACAGCATTCTTCCTCTGGGATGGAATCTCTAGTAATAGAAGGAGGGGCACATTTTCTGCCTTTCACCTGAAGGCACCAGCAAGAATCTGTGGCAAGATAGTTCAGGCAAGGAAACAGTCATGGCTTGCATAATAATGTCAAAATCATTCCGTACTACATAACTGCGAAGGTTTACAAAGTATAGCACACTAGAGTCACTTCCAATTTTCTTCAAAACTGTGACCAAATCTAAGTGACCACAATACAGAATATTTCCCCTTCAACTCTCTGCAAAAAAACCTATCCGGTTCCTTCTTTCAGGATACTATATCCAAGTTGCACATACGGAATTTCATGCTCTATCATGGAAGGAATTTCCGGAAGTCCCTTTTCATTTTTTAAAACCCCCGTTTTCTAATCTCCTAACCTTTTACAATTTGCTGAGCAGCATGCCTTAATGACAACCCTGTATGTGTTTACCTCTCTCCCTTTAGATGAGATCTTACACTATATATTCCTACTTTCCAAGCGACACATCCTAGCCTTAATATGAGTTCTAGAACGTAACTGAGTTAAGAAGTTCCACAGATTAACTGCAAGCTTCCAACAACAGGCAAATGTTTTATCTAGCACAATCATATTTGAGAGATACAGTTTCCTCAAATGTTTTTTAGAGCGTTACTATTATTATTATTAAAAACTTTTAAAACTGGTAACATGTTAACAAAGGAAATAAAACTAACAATAAAAAGTCAAAAACATTTCCCATGAAATTTGGCATTTGCCTGTAGGGCAATTACTCTCCATCTGGCCAACTGCCCCTTTCAGAGGGTGCAGACAAGGAGGTTGAAGTTGTCCTTAAGACAGGGCTGTGTTGTCTATTAACACAGTGTAGGGCATTTGCACTGCCACCCCCACATTGTGAATCCAGAACATAGGCTAATGGATAGCCCAGCAGACAGCAGCAGCGAGAGGACGGACATGTAGCACAAGGTGAGAGGCACAGCTGGTGGGTAGTCAGCCACCGGTCCTCAACAGTTATTTGAAAAGATTGTTTTGGGTCTTTCCATCAAACAACAGAGGAACAGATGGGATGCGTGTCTCTTTCTACTGCAGATTTTGCTTCCCATGGTTCCAAATACAAGAATGGAATCAAACTGTTCTCCCAGTGAACTCAGAATAGCATACATGGCACAAGGGGGAGGGTGGAGTTATCCCACTTTAGCTTCACCCCTGTAGTTGTGTGAGGTAGATTAGGAAGAAGGAATAGGAGTGGACCATCAACTGAGCAGGAATCTGAAACCAATTTTCAGATTTCCCCCACTTCAAACATGCCTACTAGCTTACTAGCTGGAGGGTCATGGATACCAGTTCTGGGTTACAGCCTGCCTAGCATATACTAACACCAGCCTCTTAAAACTGCTTTTCAACAGGGCAAATGTGTACCCTTATTCCTCTTTGCTTCACTCTGGCTTCAGGTCTACCAGGATGAATCCTGCAATAATTATAAAGTCTGCCAAGAACTGCCAGATTTGGAAGCCATGGAACTCAAAACAAAGGTAGGCCACCAAGCTAGGCTGCACCAATCCACTTCTTTCTGTTATCCTTTGACCCCCCCCTTGCATATATTGAAAGTTGCACATCAATCATGCTCTGTTATTCCCCAAGTCCATTGCCATGCAGCACACCAGCAACAGCAGTAAGTTAGATGACCCCGCTAACCCTTCCAACAAGGTGCCCTCCTCTATTTCATCTGTCATATGTTGTTCTCTAACAACCATGACCCCTAACTCCTTGTCTCTCCCACTTCCTCTTATTTACTACGCAACATCCCTTTATCATTCTTTGGGTTTTTTGCCAGTGTGAAAGCCAGTATAGCATACTAGGTTAGAGGGCTAGAGAAAGAAGACTCAAGACCTATGGCCCTCAGTTTAACTTACCTCACAGTGTTGTTGTGAAGCTGAAAAGCAAATTATGCTGCCTTGAGCTCCCAGGAGGAAAGCCATTATATAAATGTGATTAAAAAAAATAAAATAAATGCTGTAATCCTACACACATTATACAGAAACAACTTGATGACAGTGATCACTGCCCACCTTTCACCAGCAAACTCCACACATCTTGCATGAAACCATTAACAATATATCAGGTGAAGCTTCTGACAAGGCCTATATGGCGGCTTCACGTTCAGGGTGTTGGATTCCTGCCCAGCCCCAGGTCAAAAGGCCTGCACCAAGTCAGAGGAGGGATTTCTTCTTCTTTTTTACATTTGTACAATCAGGTGTGTTTTTGTGCAGTGATTACACACAAGATTAGGCTGAAATGTTACCTTTTTTCACCCTCCGGAAGTAGTTATTTATTAGACATTTGCCCAGCCTGCTTTCCCGGAGGACTCTGGACAAGTAAGGAACAAACAGAATGACATCAGACACTAAAACAGCAAAACCTGACTTACGGAGAAGAGAAGCATTCATCTGTTGTCTATCTCAGAACTGGTTTGTTTACATATTTTTAAAGAGACAGGGTAACCTTATCATACCTGTCTAAAGTACCATCTAGCTATATTACAAAAAGCACCTAATAAATCCTTTTATTGAAGTGCACAAAATGTTCTACTGTTCACATTTTTAAAAAATTCAACAACACTCTGTAATGACTGCTTCAGGCATGGCATTACACCACAGAAAATATTATCCTCAGCAAGTAATGTGCTTTCAATTACGTTGCCATATAATACAATACATTCTCACAAGTGACCTCCCTCCTTCCAAAAGTGCTTATGTGGATGATCTGATGCAGCCTTATTTTCCACTTCACACAAGCTCTTGCAGAGCAACCATGTATATTTAAAGGAGCTTTATGTAGCCATAAGACATTCCTAAAGCCATACAGAACCACAGTTAACACATTGATGAAGTCTTTTAGGAAGGACATAACGTGCCCAAGGACACTGTCTCTTTCTCAAGATGGTAGCTTTACTTGAGATGGCTGTAAACAAGAATGAATGCTGCAACAGGATACAAGTGTACCACTGCTAACATGACCAGTCCATTCAGACTACTAACATCAACAACTGAGTGTCATTGTTTCTGTCAAATACAATGAAATAAACCTCTCATCTTCTAGAATTGTTGGCTGCATGCACCCCATACATTTAAAGCACATGATTTCACCCCCAAAATCCTAGGAACTGTACCATGTTGAGGGTGCTGAGAACTGTAGCTCTGTCGGCAGTACACTAGTTCCTGGGATTCTTGGAGGACGGTCATTAGCTCTAAATGTATGGTGTGTCTGCAGCCACTATGTAACCAGGAAATTCATTAATAAAAGACCTCTAATATTGATTCCCAACTGAGGAAGGGCAAGCCAAAAAGAAAAATAACTTCATATGTGTTATCCATAAGAGCTATGTCAGTAAATCCTACAACAGTCCTGTAAGGAAGACCAGTTTTATTCACATATTACAGGAGGGGGTGGGGAGACCGAGGCAGCAAGTTGGAGACATGTCTAAGGCAACCTACTTAGCACATTCCTTGCTTGATGAGTGGCTTAAGATTCACAGTCTTCAGCACAGCATTGGTGCATCACTCCAAGGGCATGAGATTTCACAACATGTGAACAGAGCAATCATCAAGCAATCCCTGTTCTGCAGTGCTTACTACGCATCAGCTGTCAATAAACATCTTGAAACAGGATCTTTTTACTGCTGCTAATCATTTATTTAGCCATGCTGAACAGTATATGCTAGGTGCTTTATGGGACACAAAAAGATAGGCCCTGCATTAGCCAAATAAAAATGGGGGAAAGAGTTGGGAAAGAAAGACACTGTATAGAGGTTTCTACAGGCAAAAGAAACAGCATGGTAAAAGACTGGAGTGGGAGAGAGAGAGACAAAGGCAGCTCGGAATAAATGTATACTCCAGGACGACTCTTTAAGTCTGACACAAAAGTAGGGCTGAAGAGAGTGGTAGGCCTCTCACTGTGCTGGCTGCCTGCTTACTCATCTCTCTCCCACCTTCAACTTAAAAAGGCTCCAGCTGTAACCAGAGACTGGTGAAGATTTCCTCAGCATATGCCCTGTTCTGTCTTAGCAGTGGGCAGAAGGTAGGTTGGGATCTACTGATAGATCTATGAATGATTTGGAGTAGATCAGCAAGGAATCTGACTCTCCAACTGTTTAGCAACACAGAGACCTTTCTTCTTCTAAATTAGAGTGAAAAGATGAAGAAAGCTGGCACGAGGTGGAGAAACAGGAGTGGACCCTTGTGTGATAGGCCCGTAAGCTCAGTAAGTTCTGCTACTGAAAACAAAAATTCCAAGGGTATGTTTCCACCCACCCACTATCATGTACCTCGCTCTTGTCAGTAGATCTGAGAGTTCTGCTTAAACAGAGAAGATCCCACAAGCCTGAGGTCTACCTGCCCCTGTTCTATATCATCCTGAACACTGAAATCAGCAGTCACTGCAAAACAATTTTGAACAACAAGGTGATTCACCCACTGTATTGTAACACAACGGTTATGCTATAGTAGTGTGCTGGCAGCTTGGGATATAGGAGGACCAGGATCACCCTAGTGATGTAGGAGATCTTAAATTGGGGGGAGGTAGAGATAAAATGTCCTTATTTTTGACACCTCCCCACCCATCCATCTACCTTTACCTTTTTTAACCTTTTGAGGCCAGCTGACACTATGGGGAAATGTAGTTTCCATGGTTCCTGTAATCCAGGAGTGAGGAACCTTTTTCAGTCAAAGGGCCCCATTCCCTTCTAGACAACTTTCCAGGGTACACATGCCAGTGGTGGACAGGGTCAAAGGGTAGAGCAATGAATGTAACCTTTACCTTACTACTTTGGTTAGTTTCTATACATACCCTCAGAGCCTTTCTCTATCTTCCAGCCAGGCAAAAAACACAAGGAGGAGGTGAAGCAGCAGAAGGGGTGTTGTTTGGGCTGAGTCCTAAGGCCATGAGAAACTAGAAGCAGCCTGCTGGATCACTCTAGTGGCCCATCTAGTCCAGCATCCTGTTCTCACAGCAGCCAACCAGATGCCTATGGGAACCCCTAAAACAGAACCTGAGCACAAGAGCACTCTACCCGCTTGTGAGTCTTAGTAACTGGCATTCAGAGTCGACACAAGAGAGGTTTGCAGGGCTGCATTCGATTCCCTCCTGTAATCCCTAGACAATGCTGGAAGGACATAAGGAACTGCATTTTAATAGTTCTTCATGCCCCTGAAACCTGACACAGCATGTTGCAGCAGCTACATCCTAATTGGGGGTTTCCATGCACATCCTCCCAGCTGTAGGACTGGGAGGCCTCTGGGCATCATCAAGAGTGACCATCTGTTATGAAAATAAGTTACCTTTCTCAAATCAAAACAATTTGGCTTGGAGAAGGGATATCCATTTCTGGTTCAATTCACAATTCGTTGTTGTGGGGATAAAACAATGTAATGATCTGTTTATCTATCTAAGGTCTGGGCACAGAATAATTTTTTTAAAAAAGAATATGAGTATACTAAAAAAAATAAAGGTGAAAGGTCCAGATTTCAAATCAAGGATCAGTTTAAACCTTGAGAAATCACATGCCAATTCCATGGCTCTGTCCAGAAAACACTGCTGAATCAGTGGCCAATGATAACGCATCTCTTCTGGAGGAAACACACCAGACAGGACTCACTATTTAGCATATTATCCAGTTTGCATTGTCATGTCTTCGCCATTCAAAATTCAGGAGTACATAAATGAGAGGCTAGGAATCCACATCTGCAGACCCTCCACAAGGGTTACAAAAGATTATGAATGCAAGAGACAGACATATTAAAAAGTGCATACTATATTCAAATTCATACTGAACCACAAAGTTTAATTTAGAAGCACTGAAGCCAAATGTCTCTTGATTGTGCCTGGGTTCCAGAATTACCTACAAGAAATCACCTACAGTAAGGCAAACACATTCTTTTTAAGAGCACATATGGAGTGGGGGAGAATGGTGAAACATTTGGAATTTCTTCTGAGAAATGAAAGCTAGCAGGCAATAAACTCAAACATGCCCCCCCCCCATTACTGTATTATAAAGCTGGAATGAAGTGGAACAGAGACTCAAACATGACAAAAGGATTCCAGGATTTGTGACAGACTGATGGAAAGAAGGGAGAGGCAGTAGGCTATGGTAACCTTCATCACTGCCATCCACTTCCTTGTACAGGCAAAAATGCTTAGTATTCAGAGACTGTGTCTCGTGATTCTGAGCAGAACCATGCTGCAATCCTCTTTCCAGGAAGAGCAAAAGATGGAAGAACTCCAGTTCCGCAAACTCACCTAGAACAATGCCCCTCACTAAATCCAACAGCACAGACCTCACAGTTCTGCCAATTCCATTCAAGGCCCTGGGACAGAAGGCTCAAGATAGCTTATCAATATTCCCCACAGCTAATACTCCCCACTCCATGTGCTATCTAATGTCTTTCCTCTACCTCCCCCCCCCCCTCTTTCATTAAATGCACACTTTGAAGCCATTACTGCAGAATGCATGTGGGAGGGGGAGAGAAAGTCGTGGCTTTCCATTTGGGAAATTCTCTACAAACTGAAATCTTGCTGCTTTCCTAAGATGGTTTCTTAAGACTGTGCAATGAGACGCTCTAACAAAAAACCCTATCGCAATTTTAAATTTCCTTTCTAATAAACAAAACAAAACAAAACAAAAAAACCACGCAGAGAAACCCTGCTAATTGCCATATTGATCAGGAAAGATGGAGATGAAATTACCATCCATCACAGGAGATGGAACGGCGTCCCTTCGTCTCACCAGGGACCCAGCCTTGTTCATAGCCATCTCGAGCGTAGATTCTCCGCTCAAACCCCTTCCCCGCCAGGCTCCCACCACCGCCCCGAAAGGGATTCAAAAGCCGCACGAGACAGACGCTCCAATTCGAATGCACACGGGTGCATAAATCCGGATCGATTATTATTATTGGATCCAAGACGACCTGCCTATTCCTCCTCATCGCCAGCAGCAAGTAACGGAGCCAAGAGGACACGCACTGCGAACGGCGAGAGGGGCGCGGGGGGGGGGGAGTGTAATCTGAGAGGCATTGCCCGCATTGCATACACCGTCGCTCCCTCTCCCCGCCCCATTTAAACGGGGGAGAAAAGGAGGACAGGAGAAAAAGCCCTTTCTGCGCCGCAAAGGGTAGCTGAGAAACGAAGGCTGCTAATAATGTGCCCCCCCGCCCCCCGCCCGGAGAGGGGTGGGGTGGAGACAGGCCACCCTTCTCAATGCACATGATCTGGGGAGGGGCGTCCTCCTGCCTCGGGAAGGGAGGCCTCCATCCTGCCCGGGCGGCCCTACTAGGAAGCGGCGACGGGGAGAGGCCCTTGCCGGGAGCGCCCCTGCCCTGGCTGGCCCCCCTTACCGCGATCACGTTGACGAAGGTGGTCTTGCCCGAGTACTGCAGCCCCACCAAGGTGAGCTCCATCTCCTCCTTCCAGAAGAGCGCCCGGAACCAGTCCAGCAGCTTGGTGAAGAGCGCCAGCATCCTGCTCCTTTCTCCTGCCTCTGCTCTCCCCGACCAGGCCCGGCGCCTCTTTATTGTCCCCCGGAACGAGCCGGCCTTGCCGCCGCTGCCGTCGCCGCCGCCGCCGCGCTCTGCCTCGGGGCTCCGCTCGGCTCGCAGACGCGCACACGCTCGGCTCCGGCCGCTCAGCTGCTCCTGGGTGGGGTCACGCAGCGACTGAGCCGGGCGGAGAGGCGGCTCTCGACGGCCTCCGCCGCGGGACCCGGCAGCGGCCTCTGCAGGCCGGGAGGACTCGGTGCAGGCGAGGCCTAGCAGGGGACTCTTGAGGCTGCGATCCTATTCACTCCATTTCCCGCGAGTCAGCCCCACTGAACGCAGCGGGGCGGACTTCGTGGTGTTCTCTCCTCCTGAGGCGGGGTTCCCAGGTTTCCATTAAAGCGGGGCTTCCCGGCTGCCCGGGGGGGGGGGGGGGAGACACGGACCCCGAGGCCCCTACCGGATAAAAAGTCAGAAATGCAGAACAGGTTTTCTGAAAGACAAGCTCGCTGCCACCTGCTCAGTCTTCTTTTTGTTCCCGGAAAGATAAGGCGCTGTCAAGGCCTACAGGCCTTCCCTCGTAACGCGCACTCCGACCTCGCCATCGCTCGTTGTGAGCTTGCTTCAAGGGGCAACAGACACTGCGTCAGAATCTTTCCCAGAATCCTTTCTGAGTCCTTTGGAGGCAGGGGTGAGGCCAGGATTGGACAGGTGGGATGTAACTGGAGGGGTTTCAGTGCGTTTGCTCCCAAGTGTGACTTAAGTTTGGATCCAGTCTATAAGAAGTCTAAAGAGGGATGGCAGCTTTGGCTCCAGTTGTTGTTGTTTTGACATGTGCCTTTGGAAAAAAACTGCATCAGTTGGCATCATCCAGATCTTATACTTGTAGATGGAGCTGGGCTGAGAAGATGTGTCTGGGGAAAGCAGGTCAGGGGAAGGAAGAGTGGACAATAGAAGCAAAGAAATGCCTTCCATCTTACTGAGTACGATTAGGTCAAATTTACGGATCAGTAGCAAACTGGAGGTGGGAATTGCCTGAACTAGAAATCCTTTTTATTTTTATTTTTTGTATTCCTCTAATAGTTCCTAATTTTCCATCCATTATGCATAGACTCTGTGCCCCGCCTTCCCACTCTTATGTGGGAAGGTGGAAAATGCAGGTGGTGCCTTTCCATTTTTTATATTCACTGGTCCCATCACCTCCTGGCAAACAGAAGGGGAAGAAATGGAGGCAGTGAGAGATTTTACTTTCTTGGGTTCCATGATCACTGCAGATGGTGACAGCAGTAACGAAATTAAAAAACGCCTGCTCCTTGGGAGAAAGGTGATGGCAAACCTAGACAGCATCTTAAAAAGCAGAGACATCACCTTGCCAACAAAGGTCTGTATAGTTAAAGCCATGGTTTTCCCAGTAGTGATGTATGGAAGTGAGAGCTGGACCATCAAGAAGGCTGATTGCTGAAGAATTGATGCTTTTGAATTATGGTGCTGGAGGAGACTCTAGAGAGTCCCATGGACTGCAAGAAGATCAAACCTATCCATTCTGAAGGAGATCAGCCCTGAGTGCTCACTGGAAGGACAGATCGTGAAGCTGAGGCTCCAATACTTTGGCCACCTCATGAGAAGAGAAGACTTCCTGGAAAAGACCCTGATGTTGGGAAAGATTGAGGGCACAAGGAGAAGGGGACGACAGAGGATGAGATGGTTGGACAGTGTTCTCGAAGCTACCAGCATGAGTTTGACCAAACTGCGGGAGGCAGTGGAAGACAGGAGTGCCTGGCATGCTCTGGTCCATGGGGTCACGAAGAGTTGGACACGACCAAACAATAACACTATTTATTTTAAATAGAAAATAAACAGATGCCATGTTACAAAATTTTGTGCAGTGCTTTGTAATATTTTCATTTGAATACATATTTTTGTTCAAATATATGTATTCAAATATATGAATACATATATTTGCTACAAAGCCGCATTGAGTAACTGGTATCTAATGTACATAGAAGTCATACAGGTTAATTTTACGTTGCACTGAAGCTCTGCTTTACCTACAATATAATGAAGACAATTGTCCAGATATGGAGAATACTCAGAACTCTGTATTGCAGTTACTAGCCAGCAATGACACACACTTTACAACCCCACAAAGAGTTACTTTGGTAAAGGGTTACTTCCACATTTTTCAAACAGTAGCTTCCTCCTGCTGTTTCCACATGAATTTTCAGTTGTGTGCCTGTCATGCATTTCCCCCCTCTTTCTATTTTTTTTTCCCAGAAGGCAAACTCAGAGTACAGCCACTACTACAACCCAATTTTTCCAGTTTCCTCGCCACCAAGAGATGACAAGTACTGTGAGATCAAGGCTTCAGAGTCAAATTTTGAAGTGGAGGCATTCTTAGAGGGCAGATCGCCTTTGGGGAGGAACAATGAAGGCAGGACTGGGAGAGCCTAATTATGGTCTTTTCTCCAGAAAGCCTCTGAAGTTTAGATGGCTCTAAGGGATTTATGCAGGATACATCTGTCAACAGCTATTAGACATTATAGCTAAATGGAACCTCCAAGTTCAGAGGCAGAATATCTGAATATAAAGAGCTGGGGACAGGAGAAGGCAGTTGCCTTCCTGCTCTGCTTTCAAGCTTGGAGAAGCAACTGGCTGGCTACTGTTACTAACATAATGCTTGACTAGATGAACCCTTGGTCTAGTCAAGCAGGGTGTTCTGATGTTCTTAATTAGGAGAAGGGACTAGATTGGGTGTTCATCTCCTCTCCTCCACCATCCTCTGCTGCCACTTGACTCATTTGGGACTCAAGCTGATATAACTCATCTTCCTTCCACTGACCACAGATCTACACTTGTAGACAACAGCATGAACATGATGTTTTGAGTGATGCTGTGCACTGTGAGTCCAAGGAGGCTAGGCAGGGAAGAGAAACCACTATTCTCACCCAATCCTGGGTTCAGACAAAACACTAAGCAAAACTTTGACTTAGTTGGTGTCCTGCATTGACTTAAAACCCCCAGAGACCAACCAAGTGGATGCAGGATGCTCTCTGGGAGCCAGCACATTCATACTGTCATGGTAATCCATACTTTGGTTTACTCTGATGTGCAAAGCAAGCTGCTATCTCTCCTGCTCAGAGATATGCACTCCTTTCTTCTCCTCAATAACCCACTCCATCCTCATATCTGCCCACTGGAAACATGCCTAGTCCAGCACCAAATACAAAACCCATTCTGCTATTATTATTTTTTTAACATCCCAATCTTCCTTTGAAGTTGGCATTGTGAATTTTGTTGTGGAATATTTAGTATTGTAGTCCAAATCTTCTCACAATTAGACACATGAGAACTATCCATTGGGATGTTCTCCTGCACCCATTGAAAAAGAAAGAGGGAGTGGACAGGATTGGTAGCACCTAAGATTAGCTTTGCCCCTCCTTTCATTCAGGTTCTACTTTGAGGAACTGAAGAGTTCTTGTCCTGTGACTTAAAGCATAAGGCATGGATAACGGGAGTGGAAGTTGCTGTTGCCAGTGACACCTAATTTAAGTGTTTTTCTGAGAATACAGTGTCTTCCCCATCCCCTTGTTTTTGCCCTTTGTGTGGACTCAGCCCACCAGAACCAAAGAGGAGAGAGGCTGTTGCTGTTGGAGCTCTCTTGGTGGCAGTTTGCTTTGTTCAACCACTGCAGCCTGCTAGGAGAGGAAATGGGAAAGAAGGAAGACAGATAGCAGATGCTGCCAAATGAAGTGGAATCAATCAGTTTAAATTATGTGGTTGGTTTGGTATCAGAAAGACTGTGCTTTAATCCTGTTATAACCTCTAGCCCTGAGGTGGAATTGCACCCCTTCCTTACAGCACTATTTCTTTAAAAAATAAAACAAAAAACCATAGCTTTAACTTTTGCTCTGATCTAAACTCTGCCCTACCATGTGGCAGAGTGAGGCAACTGCCTCAGGAGGCAAATTCTGAGGGGAGGAAAGTGGCTAGGAAGGCGTGCCATGTGGCTTCCCCTGCAGCCCCAAAACTATCTTGCTGCCCTAGCATGGCTGGCACACCAATCAGGTGACCTTCCTCAGGTGGCATGCTTGACAAGGGGTGGTTGATCCCTTGGCAATGGTGGCTTCCAACGCAGCTTCCGACGCAGCCCAAAGCTAAAGCTGAGGAGAGCAGCAGCGCCTCACGGAATACCCTCTTTTCACCAAGAGTCTCAACCACAGGCCCAGATCTGTGTGGTGGGTGGGGATGTCAGAGCCACAGGGTATTGAGCCCTGAATATAAAGCTTTTAAAAAATGCCCCTTTATTTTCTTCTTCCTTTGCTATCTATAGAAAAGAGACACTTCAGCTGGATTCTAAAGCATGGAAGAAAGCCTATACAGTGTAATTTAACTGACCTTCTTGGCTACCATCTTGGAAGGTTTCAAGAACACACTAGTCAGGAAACTAAATAACAAACTTAGAACAGCAACAGGAACCTCTTGGTTCTACTCAGATACAACTGAGTTCAGTGCCACCTAGTGATTTAAAATATTTAATGACACTATCCACATAGCCATGAGTGCAAATTCTCCTGAATGCCCTTTCAGATCAATAGCCCATGAAAAGCAATAGCTCATGATGATTGCAGTACCTCTGCAAATTTCCCTGCAGCAACAATGCTAGTTATATTTACTGGGACAAAACAACACAATTTACCTTCTCTTTTCCTTTTTACGTTAAAATATGCATTTGATGTGAATGATTTTTCTCCTTCCAGCTAAAGACTGTAAGAGGAGGAGGATCCCGTTAACTGTAAAGATGAAATTTATTGATTCAAGCAGGTACTATCCAGTCAATGTGCACATCAGCTGAGAGCCAGATCATACCTCCCATAACACAATAATTTGCTGCTCATCCATCTCATCTTCAGACAAGGACCCAGAATGTTTTAAAGGATGAACTATGTCTGTAAACCTGCAGTGGACATACACTTGGAAGCTAAATCCCAAAACAGGTACCTGGCACATGTCCTTGTATATAGAGGTTTCCCCTTAAAATATGTTTAGTATTTGAAACACACACAGAACAAGCGATAAATTTGTCTTTCACGTAAAGTGTGAATCAGATCTTATTACTTCTGCTTTACTGTTTATTTTTAATTTAGTTTCAAGTTCACAAATAATATGGCTATGATATTAAATGCATGGTGTGGGAGCTTAATGGTAGAAGGTGGGAATCCCTTTTGGGTACCAGTGGTGTAGGACTGCAGCAGTGAATGTAGATGAACCTAGAGACTTGCTTCACATTGGGTTGTATTCAGCTGAGTCATACTCCGAAGGGACCACTGAGCTCTGGCTTCTCAATACAGTGCAAGGAGTTTGGTATGGAAATATTTCACTTTTGTTCCTGGAAACCCTGTGAAATAAGGCAAAATCATTATGGATGTCAGATACCTCTGGCAAAATAAGAATGGGATCCTGCAATGAAATGACATCACAATGTATGAATTCATGCTAAAAGTCTCTGTGGGTGTTTCTCTGGGATGTGGGTGTTTCTCCTGAGTTATCTGCAAAATTCTGTGTGCACACAAGTCCCACCTGCAATATGCAGCTGGTGCTGCTAGCTGGAAGGAAATATTCCAATAGTACCTTGTCCCTATGGCACTGTTTTTCCTGGGCAGGGCACCAGAGATTTGAGGTGTACACTTGCGTTACACATTCTCTGTGCAGGTGGTTGCCGCCTTTTTGGATGATGCTCCTCCTTCAGACTCAAATAGGTGGAAATTATCAACCTTCTTAATTATGTTAGTTCCTGGCAGAATAAAAAGTAGTGGAAAACTAGAGACAATGTTCTAGTCTTCCTTGCAGCCACTACACCAGCAGAGGCTTTGGCGAACACATTTGAGAACAGCCAATACAAAATGACAGGGTTCAGTGATACATAATAATTTCTGTAGTACTAGCTATTTTTACTTTTCCAGTGCTCTCCGAGGTGTCCCTGCAGCTCCACTGACTTTGCTTCATAAAAGTGGTAAAATAAGATTGAAATGAACTGAACCCCAGAAAAAAACTGCAAAGTGATTTTTGAGGGCAGGGGTTCAGAGGAGGGACACAGTTGCCGTGATTAAGATTCTAGTGTGTGGCTCCAGCCCCTTCCAATAGCTTGAGTGTAAGGCTCAAGGAAGTTTCTGGATTCCATGCAGAGTCACACAGAAGTCTCTGACAGAGTTTCAAGGCCCCTGCCCTTGTTCTTTCAACCTTTTCTCACCTGGAGAGGTTAGGCAGGTTTCATGCTACTGATCCCAATGACCAACCAACTTGCAGGCTCAGAATGAGAACCTCATTTTAAATTGCTAACTCCTGACCTCGCCTTCCTTTTCAGAGCTCTGTGCTCCTCCAGCTAGCATTGCATTGACTCAATTCACACATTACACATAGCCAAACCATGGTTTACCATGAATGAGAAAATATATGGGTTCCGAATATCATGGCCACAGCACTGCTCCCCATTGTCCTGCTGCTGTGCTCCCTGAAGGTAAGCCATGGTTTGTTTCAGTTCAAGCACACATGCTCAGTCTTTGCACATGTGCACATAAATAAACTGAATTAATCACTGTGGCAGGTATTTGTTCTTAAGGAGGAACTTTTGGCCT
Organism: Podarcis vaucheri; assembly: GCF_965113315.1. Lineage (NCBI taxonomy): Eukaryota > Metazoa > Chordata > Lepidosauria > Squamata > Lacertidae > Podarcis > Podarcis vaucheri. The sequence continues at coordinate 74,402,724 of NC_138764.1, forward strand.
TTTGTGGATGGACTGTGGGGGCACATTTGACCCCAGCGCTTATATATTTACCAAATCTACAGAGTGCTTATTTCCATTTAAGTCCTGAACTGCTCATGCAATCCCACTGAGTGATTTAACACAGCATCCATGCATGCCCATATAAATTTGTGACTCGTATATAGGTAATGGATTTCTCTGACGAGTTTCAGTATTGAAACATTTGCTTCTTTATGCATGATCAGCATAATAAAAGCAGTTCAAAGGAAATGATTTCTAGATTCCAAGGAGGAAATGCAGAGAGGAAATAAACATGCCTAAAACCACATGGAGGCTGCAGCTGTTGGCCGGAGAAATACAAATATCAAACAGTTTCAAGAGACTGGAGAACATCGGTAGAATGAGTGGGGAGAAAATTATTGTTTCGCAATTAATGAAGTCCCTCTTCCTGATGACATTTTGGATGCAAGGCCAGGGGGTGGGGTGGGAAGGAGACCATTCTCCAAAGAAGTGTAACAGGAATGAGGAGAAAAAACTAGATTAGTGACCACATCTGATATCAACAGTCATGTATCCCAAATAGTAAACAATAAACAGAACAAACTATTTTCAAGGAACCTGAAATCTGGTTTAAGTTTGCACACATCATTCAGGGAGTTCAAAACAAGCACAGGAAACACAACATTAGATTTTGAAGTCTGCTTTGTGATAGAAGACATTCCTATGGTATGCAGCCGGCAACCAGGTACTTCTTCTTGGGCAGAGATTACACTCCAGGCTGTTGAAACACAAGTAGTTTTCTCTATATTGCTACTGATCGGAGAGTCAGAAAAAGGCTCCGTCAAGCCACGTGTCATGGAGGAGAGGAGCCAATTCCACATGCCAACACAAGAAAATGACACTAGCAGTCTGTGATCTTAGGAAGCTGTGATGCATACATGGCCAGTGTCTGATGAAGGAACTGGTATTGTTCACTGGTTTGTATCATTCCACCCCTGCAATACAAAGACAAACTATTGAGTTGTGCACTCACTGCAAGCTACAACGATTCAATTCTGTGAAACAACTAGCATCTTGCGAGAGCCCAACACGCCTTGCAAACAATTCAGGTGATGCTGCCTATTGTTCCAGAAAGTGAAGCAAGCCTTCTAGTGCATCTACTGTATGTGCTAAAGATAACAAAAGGAGTGGTGGTGGTGGTAAAAACAATGCTCCTAGGGGCCTCACTGCAAATGTTGTCCGGGGATAGTGGCCCAGGCTAGGGGAAGGAGGGAGGGAGGACACAGTGAAGCAAGGAAGCAGCCACAGTAGGACTATGGAGGAATGCTGGGGGGAAACTAAACACTAGCAGCTGCTATTGAAAAATTTTTGAGGGGTGGGTTAAAGAAGGAAGCATAGGAAACTGAATTGAGTAGCCCTCAAAGGTCTTAGACATGTGCCTTTTCCAACCCAAATGGAGATTCTGAGGACTGAATTTGGGAGTTTCTGCAAGCAAAGGAGATGCTCTTCTTCATGGTGGAACTGGAAATTGCTGCTGAATTGCAACTCATTACCAAACTTAAAACCATGGAGAGACCTGGTCTGAACATAGACATTGGATTCTTATCTCATTATACATGACTAAGCCATTTTTCACCTTCTCACCCCTTGCCTTTTCCTGTAAGACCTATTGCAGTCGTTAAGAGTCGTCAACAGGCTCATCTCAGCTATCTGCCAATCACCCATTCCCACCACCCTTCTGAGTAATACCCCTCCCCACCTTCTCACTATATAGAAGGATCTGGCAACTTCTGTTTCAGTGTATCTGAAGAAGTGTGCATGCACACGAAAGCTCATACCAAGAACTAACTTAGTTGGTCTTTAAGGTGCTACTGGAAGGAATTTTTTTATTCTGGAAATTGCTGTTGCAGAGAGAGTGCCCTCTATATCTTTGTCATTTTTCCTGATAGCACACGTGCTACATTTTGGTCAAATCTGCTACTGTGCAGTCTCCTTATACATACATGGTAAAACATTGAAGAAGTGGGTCCAATGATGTATATTTGACCTAAGAATGTGTCCCAAGCCTACAATGGTTGAAGGCTGTTGTACAAGGGCATACTGTTTCCCTGGAGTGCTGGCCAGGCCAGGCCTACTGGACTCCACACACACATCCCTGCATGGACTGAGATATACAGTCTAGAGCACATCAACAACTCCCCGGTGTCAGCAAGCTGTGTAGGCCATGGATGGAGGGAACCTGTGGCCTTCAGATGCTGCTGAACTACAACTCCCATCATCCCTGAACAATAGCCATGCTGTCTGGGGCTGTTGAGAATTGGAGTCTAACAACATCTGGAGGACTACGCATTCCCCCACCTGTTGTAAATGAGATCAGTAGCACTGAGCAAGTATTTCAGGGGAAATTGCCCTCCATTACTGGAAGTTGGTGAAGACAATCTTGTTTATAAAGTCGTTTGCTTCACTCGATGACTGCCAACAGGATTTTATTGGTGTGATTTCCTACTGCTTTTGAAAGATTTTGTTACGTTTCTATGCTGTTTTAGATCATTATTGTAATTAAATTTTATGATTAACTCTCTTATGAGTCTGCTGGTCGGGGCAGGATAATATGAAACAAAATATTGATGTTCTCAACAGGCAACTTTTATAAGCTTTCAAGGAACACCAGAGTTCCCTAAAACAGAGTTTGAAAACTACCCAGCTAATCAAAAGGCAGCTCAACTAAGCAGAGAGAGAGAGAGAGAAAGTTTCTTTTTATGCTGTATCCCAGAATGCTCAGGAGTAGCGCCTCAGGAGTAGGACTGTGGGGCACATTTACCACATTTTGAAGCAATGCACATTACCATCTGAAGCAGCCTTCGACCTGCTGCCCTCCAGATCCACTGGATTTCCACTCTCACTTTGGATTGAGCCAGTGGGGTGGAAAAAGGACACATGTATAATAGGGTCAAACTGCTCAGTCCCAGTTAATAAGCTTGTGGCGTTCTTCTCAGACCAACGGCAGTTTCCTAACTGCTTTACAGGGCATCAGCACATACAATGCATTGCGCTAGGTTTTCCCCCCTGCCCTGTACAGGAATTTTACACATAATGAGAAAGCTCAGAAGATTGTCAGCACACACCTGTCTATGCGCAGCTGGCAGACTATCCCCAAAATATCCACCTCTCCTTTATTCTTCAGTTGCTGGCATCCAATCTGCGTGGCAATAAAACAGCCAGTCCGACCAATTCCTGCACTGAACAAAACACCAAGATAATGTCAGATTGCAGTGGCCCCTGAGGCTTTGAGGGGGATGAGGAAGGTACTAGATGTCAGGAGAAAGGGGCAGACCCATTCACACACAAGCAGTGAATGTGAATGCTTTCTGTTTCTCACAATCACAAGTCAAGTAGCCTGAGGACCATACATTTTACTTGTTTTACCAGCACCTGCAAATACATGACAGGAGAAAAGTGTGGTGTAGTGGTTAGAATGCAGGACTAGGATTTGGGAGACAACAACAACAACAACAATAATAATAATTTATTATTTATACCCCGCCCATCTGGCTGGGTTTCCCCAGCCACTCTGGGCGGCTTCCAAAAGAATATTAAAATACTGTGATACATCAAACATTAAAAGCTTCCCTAAACAGGGCTGCCTTCAGATGTCTTCTAAAAGTCTGGTAGTTGTTGTTCTCTTTGACATCTGGTGGGAGGGCGTTCCACAGGGAGGGCGCCACCACCGAGAAGGCCCTCTGCCTGGTTCCCTGTAACTTGGCTTCTCGCAGTGAGGGAACCACCAGAAGGCCCTCGGTGCTGGACCTCAGTGTCCGGGTAGAACGATGGAGGTGGAGACGCTCTTTCAGGTATACTGGACTGAGGCTGTTTAGTCCCCAGTCAGCCACGAAGTTCACTGGGTGACCTTGGGCCAGTCACTGTCTCTCAGCCTAACCCACCTCACAGGGCTGTTGTGAGGATAAAATGGGGAGAGGAGGACCTTGAGCTCCTTGGAGGGAAAGGTGGTATATAAATGTAAATAAAACAGGAGGTCCATAGGTACTGAGGTTTCAGTCTGGGGAGGTCTTTGTTCAGGCCAAGGCTGCTGAACTCCTTACACTGCTGCAGGGATATGAGGAAAGCTTCTCACCTGCAGTGCACAACAACAGGTCCTCTGCTCTCTGTGGCCTGTAGAATTTTCTCCACCTCCAAAACCAACTGCAAGAAGGTCTTGGCTGATTCTGGGGTCTTCTGGTCTGGCCAGGATGAGAAAACAATATGCTTCACCGTGCGACATTCATCGTTGAGCTGAGAATCATTATGAAACAGAAAGCATATAATTATTCCCTCTATTTCTGATGTTCAGATTGTGAGTGCCATTGCTGCTGCTATTATTATTATTATTATGTATTTTTTTTATAAAAAAATATGCTTTTATACATTTCACTAATTTTACAATCATTTTAACATTTCAAAACTTGACTCCCTTCCCCCTCTTTCTGTGGTTCCTTAAATTTATTTTTAATATCTTCTGCATATCCAAATTAACTAAATTTGCTCATTTGTTCATCTACTTTAAATATATACTCTTATGAAACTGTAGGTTATTAGAATAATCCTGCCAATGTTCTTATCTGTTTACAATTTATCGGATAAATTTTATTTTGATGTTTTACCCACCCTTCACACAAGGTGCCAGGGAGAGTTAAAAGCAATCTTAAATGCAATATTAATAACAAATATAAGGGTGGGTCCTAATATATGGCTGCATACATACTACACATATAAAGCACACAGAGACCTCAGATTCTGGGAAATGTAGTTTACCTGCCATGGAGTTACAGTTCCCACCATCCTTAACAAACTGTAGTTTCCTGGATTCTTTTCTGGGTGCATGGGGAAGATGTGCTTCAAATGTATAGCGTGTATGTTATGCAGCCCCAAATCTTGGGCAACAAAGGCCAGGCGTCCAAAAGCACTGTCCTCACACAAGAAGGAGGTATCAGGAGAGCAGAAGTACAGTGGTACCTCGGGTTAAGTACTTAATTCGTTCCGGAGATCCGTTAGCTAAAGGGGCCTCCTGCTGCCGCCGCGCCGCCGGAGCCAGATTTCTGTTCTTATCCTGAAGCAAAGTTCTTAACCTGAAGCACTATTTCTGGATTAGCGGAGTGTGCAACCTGAAGCGTATGTAACCTGAAGCGTATGTAACCCGAGGTACCACTGCACGAAAAATATTTTGGGGGGAAGCACTAAGGTGGGATGGGACCCAAAAACAGTCCAGTAAGGCCTGAACTTGTTCAATAGCCACAGACTGCAGACTCGTGGGTTTCTAGAAAAACAGGTGGGAAACGAAACGGAATGGAGTATCATTGAGGAGGGTGTGTGTGCAAAAGGGTGTTTCCGCACTGCAGTTTATTATATTATGCTGCTGCTCTCGCTCAGAAGTTTTTCACCCTCAAGATGCCAGCCTACACTTTTTATTTATTTTTATTTGTAAAATAGCCTGCCTACAGCTGTGGCAACTGCTGGTGTGTGAGGCCTTTAGCACATTTTTGAGCAGGGGAAGGGCAGTTTGTCACATGTGTGATGGCATTTCCATGAGTGGCCTCTATTGCTACACTCCTACTCCCGCTCGCTTCTCACATGAGCAGGTTTGAGCAACAATAAAAATAAATGTTTGAAGCTGCTTAGTGCCCTGCATGAGGCTTGGGAGCATGCCTATCTTTCTGTAAATTAAGATAATCCCTCTCTCCTCACTTCGGTCACATTCCCACCAAACATTTCAAACACTCTTATGCCACCTTAATTTCCCTCGCTTCCTTGCAAAGAATCCTGGGAGCTGCAGTTTGCTAAGGGTGGTGGGAATTGTATCTCCTTGAGAGGAAAACTACAATTCCCAGGAGTCTCTAGGGGGAGCCATGACTGTTAAAGCAGTACAGATTTGCTTTCAGATGTGTTGGGGTGGACCAGGGACTCAGCTACATTAATAAAGAAACAATTTGAATGTGCTATAAACATGCAACACCGGATGGTGCCAGAAAGCAGGAAATTTTTATACATGTTTTTCCATAGAGTTTTTTTTTACAATGATGTGATTTCTGGCTTGTTTATAGCATTTTTTCCTGTGTGTAGATCCACTCCAACTTAAAGTACCCATTTGATCATGTTGTTGTGACAACAGAGGGGAATCAAATCAATCTGTTGTTTCTTCTAAGCTGTTTCCTATAGCAGAAGGAAGCCCCGCTGCGGATGGGTGGGTGGATGGAACACACGAGGAAGAGGGAAATGTATCTGTGCAGCAGGAAAAAACCCTTGGCACCTCTTGTTGCTTTTTCCAAACCTCTCCAATAACGCAAATAAGCTTCCTTCTGCTGTGGGAGATTCTTGGGGAAGTTTGCATTAAGAGAAAACAGTGAGAAAAGCTACAGGAGACTGGTTTGATTCCCTTCTCCTCTGCCATCAACACTCTTGGATCTCAGGGTGCTTTGGATATGAAGTTGGAGAAGGCTGAGAGAGAGGAATCATATTAAATTGCCGAAAGAATGGCACAGGCACACACCCACTCAGAGCACTAAATATGTTTTCAGTATCATGGATGTTGCACAATTCTGTTCTGTCAAAATTTTGGGGGGAAACTTTTTTTTAAGGACAAGGAAACTGCAGTTTAATTGTAAACTAACTAGGGACGGAGGGAGGAGTGACTGAGGGTGGGGCAAAAAAACCCTCACCCTCCCCCATACCCAGGCTACCTTCTGCCAAACTCCACCTGCTGGTGTGGTTGGTGAATAGAAGAACAGGAGTGTGTTCATGAGCTACTTGGGCACTCACAAACATCAGTTCTGAATGACCTGTTTGTAAATTAACATTCCCTTCTGGACCTTAACTCAGGTGGGAAAGCACCCACTTGGGAGCAAACTCTTGGGTTGCCAGACGGTCCACTTTGGCCTATGAGGCTATTCCCCCCCCAAAAAAAAACCCATGCCTATTTGTCAATCAGCTGGTGTCATGGGCTGACACCAGCTGATGAGCGTGGGCAGGGTTCAATCCTGCTGGGTGCATTCCCTGCAAGATGTCAAAGGTCAGGGGAAAGAGATGTATCTTCAGCATGCAACAGACACCACGTAATGAAGGTGCAGGCGCACTTCGGTGGGGAGCTACCGTATTTTTCCGTGTATAACATGCCCCTGTGTATAAGACGCCCCCTATTTTGGGGGACTCCAAATTAAGAAAATGGGGGGAGATTGCCCAGAGTTGCTGAGCTTTTTTGGTTGAGTTTTTTCTAGGGGGGATTTCTAGGGGGGATTGCCAAAAGTCGTTCACCTGCCTGACCTACGCTGCCACTCGCACACGTCGCAAATTCCACCTATCGTCTGGCAGAAGCTGCCATATTGCCCACACAATTGTCACAAATAACACGCCTGATAGGGACGCAAGTGGCGCTGTGGTCTAAACCACAGAGCCTAGGACTTGCCAATCAGAAGATTGGCAGTTCGAATCCTCACAACGGGGTGAGCTCCCGTTGCTCGGTCCAAGCTCCTGCACACCTAGCAGTTCGAAAGCACGTCAAGTGCAGGTAGATAAATAAGTACTGCTCCGGTGGGAAGGTAAATGGCGTTTCCGTGCATTGCTCTGGTTCACCAGAAGCGGCTTAGTCATGCTGGCCACATGACCTGGATGCTGTCTGAGGACAAACGCCGGCTCCCTCGGCCAGTAAAGCGAGATGAGCGCCGCAACCCCAGAGTCGTCCACGACTGGACCTAACAGTCAGGGGTACCGTTACCTTTAACATTTCCAATAGCTGCTGACCATCTCCAGCTCATGGCAGAAACCAATCCCACGTCCCGTCTCCCCCCATGCACTATCCATGTATAAGACAACCCCCAATTTTTAATATAATTTTTAAATAAAAACACTTCGTCTTATACACAGAAAAGTAAGGTAATTCCACAACTGAAGGGCTGCCACAGAGAAGGCCCTCTCCCAGGCCACCCCTCCAAACTTCTCACTTCACATGAGCAACAATGATTGCACAGTAAACCTTTGCCAGAGAGCACCACTGTCTCTGTTTGTGTCCCAAGCCCTCCTAGCCTACCTGTAGGCCAAAGTCGCGGATGGTGTATTCTTCACATTCACAAATGCCTTGCATGCGGATGGTGAAGGGCCCATAGGTTGTCTCCGTTTCAGGCCAGTAACAGACACATTTCTGAAACCAGAAGGACGAGGATCCCCATGAGGAGAAGTGGTAGCGTAAGTCAATATAAGCGAGTGACTCAGAATATAAGCATAATATAAAAAAGCAGAACCATTCAACCACCAGCTCCAGTCACACCAGATCCACCTACGCAATCCAGAACATAGTACACCAGGATCAAAAAGCTAGTGTACAGCGGCAAGGGGCCTACAGACCAAACAGGTACTCAGAAAGCCCCAACATTCTTTATAGGCTGTTCCAGAAGCCGCCTTATGGTAGAAAATGAACCAAGAGGGATATCAGAGTTTAGATGAGGTAGCTTAGCCATTTACACTGCCTCCCCACTGTACTGAAGATATTTGTGTCAGCCAACGGTGCCTCCAGATATAATAATGCTGCGATCCTGACCCGTTTTTTTAGCCGGAACTTGCTGGAACTCAGTTCTGGGACCGCTCAGGTGGGCGCCATAGCCATTATAAGAGAACAAGTGAGTTCCGGCACCTCTTTCCCTAGAAAAATAGCACTGCTGCAATCCTATACACACTTACAGGGAAGCAAAAGACACTTACAGGGAAGCAAAATACAGTACTGTGGTTCTTACTTCTGAGTAAACACTTCCCCTCTCTTTGAATGAGCATGCATAATATTAAAGGTAAAGGTAAAGGTACCCCTGCCCGAACGGGCCAGTCTTGACAGACTCTGGGGTTTGTGCGCCCATCTCACATCTATTGGCCGGGGGCCAGCGCTGTCTGGAGACACTTCCGGGTCACGTGGCCAGCGTGACAACGCTGCTCTGGCGGGCCAGAGCCGCACACGGAACGCCGTTTACCTTCCCGCTGGTAAGCGGTACCTATTTATCTACTTGCCCCCGGGGGTGCTTTCGAACTGCTAGGTTGGCAGGCGCTGGGACCGAGCAGCGGGAGCGCACCCCGCCGCGGGGATTCGAACCGCCGACCTTTCGATCGGCAAGCCCTAGGCGCTGAGGCTTTAGCCCACAGCGCCACCCGCGTCCCTATGCATAATATTACACAGCTGTAATCTTTTAAGGAATGGGGTGTAAACAACTCATCAGCAAGGTCCTGCTATGCTGCACTGAAGTCTTGGGATGCATTTTAGAAGAGTGAGTGTCACTGGGGGCCAAATTAATCCTCTTCCCCCTGAAGCAGAGAGCTGGCCCATGGCTGGAAATGTCAGCATTCTGGTTGCCTAGTTTCCCCCTGCATTTATGACCCAAAATACGCAGTTATAGAAGCTTGGGTGAGCATTCTTTGTTAAACTGATGGTTTGCTAATCGTCTCTAGGAGGTTCTGTTGTTCTTTCCACAGTGAGAACCAAATTCTGCTCCTGAATGCGGGAAGCACTTACCAATGCTGTGGGGTTTTTTTACCACTAATGCTAAAGGATGTGCTCTCAGCATGAATAAAAGTATCTATTGTCCATCCCTGTTTGATGAAATGTTTACAAATTTAAGCTTGCTCACTGTTCTTCTGTTAGTGTCTGGAAAGTCCCCTCACCTCCAGGGAATTTGTTTATCCTCACTCACAGCAGATGGAGAGAAGTCTACAGGGCCAATACATTTTGCTGCCTGAGGTAAAGACAGTGCTTTAAAAAAAAATAAAATAAATAAATAATGTGTGGTACTCACCATGAACTTGTTATAGTAAGTGCCACACTTTTAACTGTTTAAATTTTATTTTAAGTTGCTAGTACTGGGTACCCTTTTCTGGTGTTCTCTCCATTACATATATAAAAGCCAACCAGACTGGCACTTGAATCACCAGTGCATTCACCAATGAATCATACTTTGGTACTGGCAATAGAGTAGCATTCTCCTCTGCCCTTGAGGGCAGCAGACTAGCTTAGTGGTTTCAGGACACACTCTGTCTGCTCCTCACACAAACACACACCCAGCATCTGCCACGTGAGGCAGCCGTCTCACTCTGCCTAATGGTAGGGCCGGCGCTGCTCAAGGCCCACACCAATCATACCTCTTTCGCTTCCTTGAGTTTGGTGAGCATAACGATGAGAGGAGCTCCTTCCTGCCACACCATTGTCCAGAAGTCATTGACTGTATTAAGCATGGGCCCCTGGGTGGCAATATAGGCCTTCTCCTGCCCAGCATAACCCTAGAAGGTGAGACAGAAATATCAACAAGTAAGACACATCCCAACAGTCATCTTCAGATTTCTCACACCTCAATGACCCTCTGGCTCACCCGGATGTAGTTTGCATTAATGTAGCTCTCGTCTTCTTGGCTCAGCGCTCTCTTGAGGCACACACGACTCTGGGGATCTAAAGGGACAGTTTGGTTACATCGAATATGGTGCCTGAACACAAAGACCGTGCACACAGCATCATCTAATTATAATATCCTAACCCTTGGGTATTGGGACGCGGGTGGTGCTGTGGGTAAAACCTCAGTGCCTAGGACATGCCAATCGTATGCTCGGCAGTTCGAATCCCCGCGGCAGGGTGAGCTCCCGTCTTTCGGTCCCAGCTCCTGCCCACCTAGCAGTTCGAAAGCACTCCTAAGTGCAAGTAGATAAATAGGTACCGCTTTATAGCGGGAAGATAAACAGCGTTTCCGTGTGCTGCGCTGGTGCTGGCTCGCCAGAGCAGCTTCGTCACGCTGGCCATGTGACCCGGAAGTGTCTCCGGACAGCGCTGGCCCCCGGCCTCTTAAGTGAGATGAGCGCACAACCCTAGAGTCAGACACGACTGGCCCGTACGGGCAGGGGTACCTTTAACTTTTTAACCCTTGGGTGGAAAACCTGTTGGCCTCCAAATGTTGTTGGATTTCAACTGCCATCAGCCCCAGTCTGCATAGCCAACAGTCAGGGATGATGGGAGCCATAGTCCAAGAGGAGGAGAAGGAGGAGTTTGGATTTGATATCCCACTTTATCACTCCCCTAAGGAGACTCAAAGTGGCTAACAATCGCCTTTTAACTTTCCTGCCCCACAACAAACACTCTGTGAGGTGAGTGAGGCTGAGAGACTTCACAGAAGTGTGACTAGCCCAAGGTCACCCAGCAGTTGCATGTGGAGGAGTGGGGAAGCGAACCCGGTTCACCAGATTACGAGTCCACCACTCTTAACCACTACACCACACTGGCTCTTCTGGTTCAGGTTCTTCTGTCCTTGCTCAGACTCATTATTTACAATGAATTTGCCTTTCCAACAGTCATGTCAGAAGTGATGTATGCCACTACAGCAGCTAGAACACAGAGCAGTCATTTTATTTCTGCTCACACAGGTGGAGTTTTCATCCCACCACAATGGCAAGTCTATCTGGCATATAAAATGGCCTTGAGTTGTTTCCCACTCAAACACCCGTCACCATCTTACGCAAACAAGGTGGCATCTACAAGAGGTTCCCCTATGTCTCTGGCCTTTAGAAACTTTTCCACTCCGACTCATCACAACTTCTAAAGCCACAAGGTATTGTTATGATTATGTAAGGCATCCTGCACATCTCAGCAGGGATTGAAATTATGTCTGCTAAAGCCAAAGGGTGGAACTTTTACAGAAGAGGCAGGGAAGCTTTTCATTTCTTTTCTGTTGAGGACTGCATTCCCACGTGGTAGTGGGGAGCTACCTTCCCAACACAAGTATCCCCACAGCTTATCTGGGCAGGGCTGGGGTGGTGCAGCAAGCAAGGACATAGGACACACCATGTGGCACATCTCCATCATCCAGCAAAGAGGACTGAACAGAGCTCTCTGGAGGAACAGCCAGGAGTGCTGCAGCTGTGACTGAGCTGTTATTTTCAGAAGCTAAGGAATCTGATCATGAAAAACAAAATCCAACCATTTGCTCTGTAGGTGCACAACAGAGCTATGTGTGCCTCTTTTATACTCACTGATACAGTCACAACTGACCTAGAGTCATGCCACCTTTCAGTGTGTGTAAGAGGGGAGAGCTACACATAGGCCTCAAGGGCCCTCTCTGGTGATGGGATTAAAAATAGGGGTATGCTAGTGTTTTGAAGTGTAGAAGAATGCAAGGTCACATCCCTACTGTACATTTATAGGAGAGCCAGTGTGGTGTAGTGGTTAAGAGCGGTAGTCTCGTAATCTGGGGAACCGGGTTCGCGTCTCCACTCTTCCACATGCAGCTGCTGGGTGACACTTCTTTGAAGTCTCTCAGCCCCACTCACCTCACAGAGTGTTTGTTGTGGGGGAGGAAGGGAAAGGAGATTGTTAGCCGCTTTGAGACTCCTTAAAGGGAGTGAAAGGCGGGATATCAAATCCAAACTCTTCTTCTTCTTCTTCATTATGTTCACCCAAAAGAACCTGGGAACTGTAGTTTATCCCTCACAAAACTGCAGTTTCAGGCAGTTCTCAGGATTTTTGGGCCGGTGGCGGGGACACAAAATGCACTTTAAATGTGCTTTAGCTATATGGTGCAAATGTGACCTGACACTGGTCAAAGAATACAAATGAGAATAGATGGGTCCATTGGTCTGCATTCCTTTGCCACCTCTCCACTTTCCTTGTTCACAAGAGGCAAACATACTTGGTAGGATGGATTTATATCTGTCTTTTGCTGCTCGTCTGGGGATGTCCAGCTCTTCTGCACTGGCAAAGTTGGAGGGGATTTTCTGTAAAGGAGGAAAGAAGGAATTGCTGAAATATTCCCCTCTCTGAAACATAAAGCACCCAAAGTGTTGGAAAGAGAGAGTATAAATGCAAATATGCTTTTGCTTCCCAACACATACTCTGAATTGTTCCCCTTTTAACCTGCTGTCAGCCGAAAAGGACTGTTATGGAGATCTGTCACCTGCCTAAATAAGCCCAGCTCTTTATAAAGGGTAGTGGTGTTATTATTCATCTTATAAAACCCAGAAAAAAAGGGAGGGACTTCCTGCTCTGTTAAGATGCTAGGCACAAAATGCTTATTGCCATAGCATGGGAAACATGTGACTCTCCAGATGTTCTTGGACTACAACTCCCATCCTCCATCACCATTGGCCATGCTGGGTGGGGGACATGGGAGTTGGGAGTCCAACAGCATCTGGAGAACCACAGGTAGAACAGTTTTCTAACGGGAACACATAAGAAGAGGGAGATGGATCAGACCAGTGACCCATCTAGTTCAGCATCCTGTTCTCGCAACCAGATGCCTAGGAGAAGCTCAACATCAGGACCTGAGCACTCTCCCCAGCTGTGATTACCATCAACTGGCATTCAGAGGCATACTGCCTCCCACATTGGGCAGAACATAGGGATCATGGCTAGTTGCCTTTGAGAGCCTTATTCATCGTGAATTTGTTTAGTGTTTTAAAGCGATCGAAGTTGGTGGTCACCATTGCCTCCTGTGGGAGCTAACTCTATCGTTTAACAATGTGCTGTGTGAAGAAGTACTTTATTTTGTCTGTCTTGAATCTTACAACATTCAGCTTCATGAGATCTAGTGTTAAGAGAGTGAGATCCTCATGATCTAGTACAGCGGTGGGTCTCCAGATGTTGTTGGACTACAACTCCCATCATCCCTGAGCTCTGGCCTTGCTAGCTAGTGATGATGGGAGTTGTAATCCAACAACATCTGGGGACCCACAGATTGAGAACCACTGATCTAGTACTATAACTAAGAGAGGGAGAGAGGAAGAAAAAAAAATACTTTATCAACTTTCACTAAACCATGCATAATTTTATCATGCAATTTTATCATGTTGCTTCTCACACCTTTCCTCTAAACTAAAAAAAACCAAAACAACCCCAATTCTGGAACCTTCCCTTGAGCATTCTGGTTGCTCTGCTCTGAATCCCTCCCAATTCTACAATATGCAGTAGTCTAGATTGCAAGATGGAGGTTGGAGGTTTAGGTTGGAATGAAATCAGGACGAGGCAGTTCTGAGGGTCTCACCGCAAACTCCTCTTGAAGCTCCTCTAGGCTCCAGTTCTGATGCTGGAGCATCCTTTGAGTAAGAACATGGCTGGTGGTGTTCAGGAGCTTCACTGTGACATCCCTTGGGGTGGAGACAGATGAAATGGGTTCGGTGTTGCTCAGAGAACTCATGTCCAGCACCAGCGACACATTGGAGCCCCTTCTGAAAGGGAGAGAAACCCAAATGTGCAAATTATAAGCCTAGAGAAAGCCATCTATAGAATAGGGTAGAAGAGTTGTGTGAAAGGGGTAAAATGTGCTGCTGCAAGCTAGTGAAAAGATGCAAAATAGTAACTGGGATCAAAGGCAATTTTAATCCTGCATAAATCTTATAGAACAATGCAAGTAAATTTCATTTACTTGCCAAGTGTATATTGACAATGCTTCCCTCTCCATCTTCTGATTATAAATTGTTTTAAATTCTAATATTATATTTTTACATTTTTGTAACCTACCCAAGGACCTTATGCCCAAGGGAGGACAACAATCTAAATAATAAATAAATACCCTAGACTCTAGCTGCAGCATCACACAGCCACTCCAGACTGAGAGAAACTAGAAGGGAAGCCTGAGATTGAGAATTTAACTATTATACACTGAATATGTAGCATACAGTACCAAAGCAATATTGTCACTACACAATTATTGGGACCCCAGCTCATGAGTGTCACACATTAATGAGCCAGAGAGTTCCTATGTTGGCCCAGTTTCAGACTGATATTTCAATCATATATTAAAAAAAAAATCCTTAAATTGGTTCCAATGATTATGGGAGTCCATTCCTTCTTCCAGAACAGAAATGTTCCAGACTAAGCACAAACAGGGCAAGAGGAATTCTGCAAATGATTGTGTGAAAGAAATTTTAAAACACCCATACCAATGTTATGCCCTTCTCTGTGTGTCCCCTCTAAGGGAGGTATAGAGAGTGGCAGAACAAACAAAAAATTGCCTTTTCTGTACTGGCTCCCTGCTTATAAAATGCTCTCCTAAAGGAAACACACCTGACGTGATCATTCTGTATTTAGGCATCAGGCAAAAACATTTTTATTTACCCAGGCCTTCAGCCCTTAATTTGATGGAAATCATGTATGTTTGTGGCCTCTTTTGGTGTTCAGTGAGGTGGGTTAGAATTGCTTTCTTTACATATAATAAAAATGTAAGAATGTCATCATCCTGCATTTCACTTGTCCACAGACAGGTGGTGCTGTGAAATACAGTGTAATGAGAGGCAGTGAATGGGTGGTCTAGGCAAGCTGCAAAGGGTCAGCTGAAACAAGCTGTAGCAGCCCCCCAGCAGCTCCACTGGCTCCTCCGCCTACATGCCCTGGGGCCTCTGCTCCTGGATCTAGACCCCCAGACTGTCTGGTGCCACTAATGGCCACCTTGGGGATCTGCTTTTTTTTTTAATATATATTTTATTCAGGATTTTCTTGTTTTACAGAAGTGTAGTGCCTCGTTGTTGTTTTTTTCCATGTAACATTTTTACAAATCTGTTTCATTTGTTGAGGCATTAGGGGGAGAAGAAAAGAAAAAAGAAAAAAGAGAGGGGGTGGAGGGAGGGAGGGTGGATAGGGGTGGGGTCGGGTGGCGGTGTTTCTATTATGTTTAATGTATGTAGAGTTTGGTGTCAGCGTTGCTTGTGTTGTTCACTTGTGTTCCTTTGGTGGTGAGAGAGGTTGGGGTTGGCCTAGGGTGTGACTGTTTGCTTGCGATTGGCTGTGGTGATCTTTGTTTTCGTGTGTGAGTGAGGTGGGTGGGTGTTTTGGATCAGGTTAGCCATACTGATTTGTATGCTGTTGGTGGATTATTGTCACTGTCCTGTTGGGCTGTGTATGTGATAAAGGGGAGCCATACCGGGGTGAAGGCGTCTTCTTCTGTTTGTCCCCGTGTCAGTTTCAGTTTGTTAGTTGGATCTGCTGCTTTTGTGCCACTGCCAATTAGGGTGCAAAAATAGCCCAATGCAAGGAGGAGGAAGGTGGTCAGAAGCCAGGGTCTGCCAGTCTGGTAATCTGCTTCTGCCAATGCCACCATTTATAATAAAGGGCCAGCCTGACTAGGAGGGGCAGTGGCAGATCCCCAGACCAGCCACCGCTTCGGGCCTCTTTCCTGTAGTGCTCATCTGGCCAGGCCATCTCTTCATCCAACTTGGCTGCAGCAGTGGCACAAGGTGGAAAGCGAAAGGTCCGGGGGGGCAGGATGCAGTGTCACGTGAGGGGTCGGGAGGCGTGTGGGTTTGGAAAAGGGTGGGTTAGTGGGAAGAGTGGTAGGTTGACGGGAAGGTTGACATGTTGCTGAGTAAAATGAGTAGAGGTGCAGCCACTAATTTAGGGCGTTTGTTTCAAGTCACAGGTCTAAGAGATGTCCCTTCACCCCACCCGTCCTTCCGCTTCCCCCCAGGAAAACCCACTGGAACAAAACTGGAACAAACATGTTATGTACTGAGTTGAATAGGATCCAAACTGCAGCAGTCTGATTGGTCCTAGAACAAAAGGATCCAAAATGCAGCAGTCTGATTGGTCCTAGAACAATAGGATTCAGAATGCAGCAGTCTGATTGGTCCTAGAACAATGCAGCAGTATGATTGGTTGGCAGGAACCACCCAATCCTGCTCCAGATAGAAGTGAATCCACAACCTGATTGGCTTACAGTAGAATTTCGGAATTAGCCAATCATGTGCAGCCCATTGTGTAAATAATGTATATAAAGCAGATACTGTGAGGGGACTTTCATTCATTCTTCCTCACCACTATGAGCTGAATAAAGAGCATGAAATCACTTTGCGACTCTGAGTATATTTCAAAACATCAATCAGGTTTTTGTACGGATTGACCTTTGTTCTGATTCACCAGTAAACAGCAGGTTTTCCTGGGGGGTGGGGGTGGGGAAAAGCTACCCTCTGAGACCCAAGACTTGAAATCTCAGGACAAATGGATGGGGCCTTATATATATTTATGGATGAGCCTTTGGGGATTTTCCTTGCAGTCTTATAATAGACTTTAATATGTCTTGGTAGTCCTGTTCTTCCATTGCAAGTCACTTTGAGACACCTTCTTGTAAAAAGTGGCAAATAACTATAATAAACAATAATTATAATACTAAGCATAGCCAGAGTCTTATTTCTAAAAGTTCCAGGTGTTGGACTCAGCACCGGTCTCCTGAGTACAGCTGCATGCCGCTGGAAGCAGCCTGGTTCATATAAAGCTGTCCATGGAAGCATCTTGCTCCTCACTAGGATGCTGTGAGTCCCCTTTTCTCCCAAAGCACCCCTTTTCATCTGTTAAGTAGCTTTCTAGAACAGGGGTCAGCAAACCTTTTCAGCAGGGGGCCGGTCCACTGTCCCTCAGACCTTGTGGGGGGCCAGACTATATTTCGGGGGGGGGGATATGAACGAATTCCTATGCCCCACAAATAACCCAGAGATGCATTTTAAATAAAAGCACACATTCTACTCATGTAAAAACACGCCGATTCCCGGACTGTCCACGGGCCAGATTTAGAAGGTGATTGGGCCGGATCCAGCCCCCAGGCCTTAGTTTGCCTACCCATGTTCTAGAGCAACAACTTGCACATAAACTCTCAGCCCCTGGTATCTGCACATTGAGCCAAAACGCAGAGCGCTCTCAACTCACCTATCCTGCAGACGCACATGTTTCTTGACTTCCTGACACTTCTCCATTCCTGCCCTCTTTCGCTCACGTAGCAGGAGGAAACTATCGACTTTCGGGCATGCTGAACAGGAGAGGACCATGCTGTGCCAGCAAAGGATTCTCTGGACTGAGGTATGAGAGGCCAGCCACCCGAGGAACCCTGAGAGCAGGTGCCATGCGGGTCAGCCAGCCCATGGGGCTGGAGGAACACCTAGAAACCACAAAAAGCAAGCGGTTCATTGAAGAGAGCTCCGTCAACTTCCTGTATGTCACTCACGCCCCTGTTAGGAAGGCAGAGGCTGCAACAAAAAGCCCCATGTACACCTAACAGAGCCTCACTCAGAGAATGTCTAGACCAGGGTTTCCCAAGGGTCTCCAGCTATTTTTGGACTACAACTCCCATCATCCTTAGCTAGCAGGGTGGTCAGAAATGATGGGAACTGTAGTCCGAAAAATAGCCGGAGACCCAAGTTTTGGAAACCCTCATGTAGAACATGGCTGTCTTTGGAACATGCTACTTCCTGCAGGTGGGGGTACAAAATCCCAGTCTAGAAGGAGCCTTTGTCTGTAAGGTCTGGAACAAGACTACTGCTTACATCAACACACATGCACATTCACCAAATTATAACCTGCGGACAGTAAACTCATTCCTGAAGACAGAGGAGGGACATGTTTTTCCTACGGTAGTCCAGCTTAGGAAAGAGAAAGGCACAAACAGCAGAGCTATGGGCAACCAAGTTCGCATAAACCAATTGGGAAGTCACAGGCCGCTTAAATCAGACAGGCATTCTTGAGCATGGCACTCCTGTTCAGCCCCAGCATCTGGGCTTTATTTCCTCTCTCCTCCGTCTCCACAACACACACTTAGCAGACACAGAGGTTTTCGCCCACCCTGTTCCGACACTCCCGGTTGGTTGGATAGTCACTCACCCACTGCTGTTGGCAAACCCATCTCTCCTGCTGTTTATAACCAGCCACCCGGTGAAATAAATAAATAAAAAGCGAGCGCAGGAAATTCCTTATCACTATGCTGGTGGTTGCTCTGGCACTTCCCCCTCTTGCTCCACCCTTGCAGCCACCCACACACAAGTGCCGGCCACAAACTTCACAGCTCCATCCGCTGCACAACCCCCCGGGGAGCTCTCACAAGGCAGTGCAGAGACTCAGATCCTTTCTGAGCATTCTGCCCCAAGGATTGCTATATTTTAGCTAACCAACAGAAAACAGTAGATCTCTGGTTGCAGATAACACAGATGCAGAATGGCTCCTTGAATCAAGGGTGGGAATTTGGCCCTCAGACAGGGCAATCTTCTGAAGGCCACAGTCCAGCGATAGGCAAAAGCTTGCAAAGCAACAGTTCCACTGATGGTGCCACACTGATGGGAAATCTAGATTTTAGCAATCCATTTCAGAGGAGCAATTTGTAAAGGGCTTGCCCACATTTGAGCATTATTCATCCACTCCACCACCACCCCATTCAAATTAGACAAGAGTAATCCATACCCAGACATATTTCAATATGTATAGGAGAAGCAACTTTGGTCTTTTCTGTGCATCCCAGTAGGCATGGCATTTGTCTTCTAATTGGTCAATTCAGCTATGCCAGTTAGGTACTGACAGGGCATGTGTGCAGGTAGCTGTGCACACACCTCGGATCGTCTGTTTGTTTAATGTCCCTACCCAAGAAGTGTTCAAATGCACACAGTCAAGCAATTGTAAATTAGCTCGTGCAATTTTTGATTTTGTGCAAATCTGAGGGATCAAAAGGAATGTTAGACCGAGCTCATGATTACTATTAGCATGTGCACAAGTACATAAATATTTGTGTGCAGACCTAGAACAGGGAAAGATAGTGGAGGGCAGGGAAGTTGTGATTGAGGTGAGGGTCCAGCAGACACACTCCATCAGTCATCCACTGATATGGACAGGAAATACTGAAATGCCTGTGAAAAATGTGTGGGCACTTGCATGTCTGTTTTGCACACAGAAAAAACAGATCTGAATAATCTGTAATATTAAACCCCCACCTGGAAGCATCCTTAATCTGCTACAGCAGGGTTCTTGAACACAATAGGACACTAAAGCAAAATAAAAATATTCTTGTTGAAATAAATCACCTAGTCCAGCATCCTATTCAGGCTACTACTTCCTTTTTACCAATCCCCTCATTTTGAGGAAGTTTTCTTTTTTGAAGTCAATTTTGACCATGCTGGATTTCCTTGGCAATTAGACATTCACATACATATTGAATTCAATAGTGCTAGACTCATTGTTCCCAATTGTGTCAGCAACATTTACAGATCGCACCAGGTCCTGCGCACCACTCGTAATATTAAGTCCTGGTTCACCAGTCCTCTGGTTGCTTCCATGACCAACTGTTCTAGGGCACGGTCCTTTAGAATATCTGGAAATTTCATGTCTTTGTTGTGACTGGACCAATCTTTGTAAAGAACCCATTACTGCGACATTTCTCTTGTGAGTCCTTCTCTGCTCTCATCCTTCATCTCAAAATCTCCTTGAATGTTTTGATCTGGGGGACGATAGCATGTCCTCCATATTATTCTTGGGGCTTGGTATCACCAACCCACAATGATTTTGTGGAGGATTCTGCCCCTTCTGCGATTTCTTGCTTGCTGGACTCAATGCCCTCTTTGACATTCTACCACACTAATGGAATTGTGGGGTTATCCTGGCAAATTTATTCATCCTGACTACAGTAAAAAACAAACAAAAAGCCAGAAAGGAGTAGATCAATCCATCTCTCTGCATGTTAGATACATTGTTGGCCTGAGATACCTATGACTAGCTGCCCAATCCTATGCATGTTTACTTATTCCACTGAGGAATAGTACTTATTCTCAAGTAAGTATGTGTACCCATTCCTATATACTCTGCATGCAGTGCACTTCCACCACTGAGTACATATGATGTTAGCCACAACATCAATCCTGCTGTTTTTCACGGAATACTACATTTTGATGTAGTTTGGGGAAAAACACTTTTGATCTGTATTGAGAATTGGGTTGGGAATTATTCTTGAATGCTGTTGATACATTGGGCAATACAGCTTTATTTAAGAACTTAAATAATTAGGAGGGGGGGTTAGCAATAATAAACAGACAAAAACTATGCATTGAAACAGAAGTATTTAAGCTGGTGAGGACAATGGAAGTTTGCACAGCATTACACAGCAACACGATTGGGCAACACAATGTCAGTTGAAACACACTGCAGTTGAGATCTCATACAGATAACCAAAATGAGGACTCTTTCCACTGTAGCCAGAAAACTGCTGAGTTCTGAACAAGCTGCAGGCAAGAAAATGGAAAGGATGTGGGCAGCAGTGTGGACAAAATATGTTCAGCTGACAAACATGGCAGAAAGGTAATCAGAGTTACTATTAGGGTATCGAGGAAGAAACCCAAATTCATATCTGCTAGATGATGCTACAAAGAACCTTATCTTCAAATCCAGTATTAATGTTGGTTACTCTGTTTCAGAAGGTATAAGAAAAGCAGAATGGAGTCTGTAAGCAGAACAGGGTCTGTCAAGTGTGGACCCAGGTTTGCAGTTTGTTTCCCCCAAAGAAACCAAGAGCGGTGAGCCAAGAACAAATCTTGGTTACAGCTCCCAGTTTGTCTGGAGTGAAACAAACCAGAGTTTGGACCTAATGCTACCATTCCCAGCATCCTGAGCAAACTACAGTTCCCAGGATTCTTTCGGGAAAGTGATATGCATTGAATGTGCTTTACATTTATGGAACAGATCTACCCACAGATTGAAAGCGGCAAGGATAACCCAGAACAGTGAAGGAAGAGCTTGAGATTAGACCTGCAGCTTTCAAGGCATCCAGCCCAAACTCACCCACCACAACAGCAAGGGAAGAATGGTTTTGAACTCTTCCATTTTCTACTGTGGCTTCAGAGTGGCTCCCACCAACCCACCACAGCAGGGCTGGCGTGGTGGGGCAGAGAAACACTCTTGAGTCCTGACACCGGCATCACTGCAGCTTACCTAGAAGGCACCTGTGGGGGGGGGAGAAGATGCCAGTAACATGGGAGCTGCATAGACACACTGGTGGGAGGGCCAGATTGGCTCTGCCTGGCACCTGCACAGACCTTGCCAACACCCTATCCAACATGGGGCCATCTAGGTGAACCGCAGTAATGATGGTAGATTACTACTCCTGCCATCCTTGCCCATTGACCATGCCGGCAGGGGCTGATGGAAGCTTCACCCAAACAGGGAGAAGAGGTTCAGTACTGAACTGCCTGGACTCGCAACTTACAATTTCCAAGCTTTTATTTATTTATTTTTTGCTTTTTTATAGGGCAGGGGATATATGACTGAATTTATTACAAGTACCCCTAACATCCCCCCAGTTGTAGCTTCTTTTATGCTCGAGTCTCATATTTAGTATAAAAGGAAAGAGCCACACTCAGGCAGCATGCACACACACACACACACACACACACACAGTTTAAAAACAACTCTCTTCTGCAAATGCAAATGCAGAAATCCATCGGAATATTTGCATTTAGCTAATAACCGTCAGCAGAATTACCAAATAAGTAATACATAGATTTTCGTTAACACGTGCAGACATAGAATTCATTGCATTATTATTATTATTATTTTTTAAAAAGACCTGTCTGACCTTCCTTTGAGTTTGGGGTGAAATCATCAATAACAGGAAGCGAAATTGACAGGGTGGTTTGACAGAAAGAGGCAAAGAGAGCGGAGGAGGTGGAAGAGGAAGTGGTTAAAAAACGGCTCAGTTCTTTCTTAGATGCTGGGACCCTCTGCAAAATGAAACTGCCAGTAGGCTCTCATCTGCCTTGGGATCATTTCAGAGTTTAATCAGCTAGATTACCAGCTTGCTATTCAGGCTTTATTAGGAAGAGAAGATGCACACCACAAATCAAAGAAAATGTGAAAATCCTTTCCACTTCCACTTTGCCTTCAGCCTTCACCCAACCCTGATATTAAGTCCTACAACCGAATTGCCTATTTATCTCTATTTACTTATTAAATGCATAGGTCACTTTCTTTGTCAAGCCAAAGTGACGTACAGTGTTTTAAGCAAACAGACAAACACATACATACATTAAAACCAGCATTAAAAAAGAAACCCTAAAGGCTCACAACATCCCTCCCAGGCAAAAAGGCCATAACTAATCAAAAGTAAAAGTTCTGATGAAAAAAATGTTTTCTCCTGTCAACCTAAGCTTTATGTCTGGTTTGGCCTTCAGATCTTCTGCATTTGGAAGCAGATGGGGTGGAAACGGGAGACTAGAGTTCCTGAAAATATCCCCACAGGTCCAAGATGAACTGCCCTGGATTTGCAAGCAAGCCACATCTTCCTCCCTCTGGAGACTGTGGCAAGATGTAGCAAGCAGTCCCACTGTTTTTCCTCTGTGGCTGCTGACTGTTAGAATTACGGTACTCAGCTACCCCCTCCCATCCAATGCCTTCTGCTGCTGCAAGTTCCTCCTCTGCACCCCCCTGGCTGCCAGCTAACAGCACAATTGCCAGAGGCCCTGGCCCAGCCTGAGCAGAATTCTAATGAAGTGCAATGCATACAATCAGGCCGTCATTAGACATTAATCATGTGATGATCTCTCCCTTGCTTTTTTATTATTAATAGAAACAGCAGCCATGGTGAGGGGGGGTGGGGGAGGACAATCCAAACTGGTGCCACAGTACACAGGGAGGGATGGTATCTTTTGCCCTGCACCCTTTTCTGGCTGAAATTCACCCTTCTGAAGCTGCTATTTGTCTCCAAAGGTCTCATTAGAGCAACTTGTACCTTCTGGGATGGGGGATGGGAAACAGCACCTTGGGGAGGTGGGGATTTTCAGCTGAGAAGTGGTATGGAGAGAAAGGCTCAAACCTCACCCGCCTGCCCCCCTCCACCCCACAGTCCCAGGTTTTCCTCTGCACTGCTACTTCCAAAATCTGTAAGGAATATGGAGAGCAATACAAGAAGGCATGCACTTTCTTTTTTAAAAATTTCCTTATTCTTTTTTTTTTTTACAAATCTTTTTAATTAAGTTTTACATTGCATATTTAAATTCAAACATTAATCATCACCATCGTTCAGGATTCCCTGAATCCTTTGACGCCCCTCCACCCTTCCATGGTTACCATTTTCAATCTTTTTTCAACCGCTTCACTTATTTCCTCTATTTTTCTTAACTAATCCATTTTTACCTTAGTTTTTTAGTACATTACAAGCGTTACTCAAATCCTGCCAAACTTTTTAGTTGT
This sequence comes from Podarcis vaucheri, assembly GCF_965113315.1. Lineage (NCBI taxonomy): Eukaryota > Metazoa > Chordata > Lepidosauria > Squamata > Lacertidae > Podarcis > Podarcis vaucheri. The sequence goes on from NC_138764.1 coordinate 74,426,680, forward strand.
TTAGGTAAAAGGTAAAGGTAAAGGACCCCTGGACGGTTAAGTCCAGTCAAAGGTGACTATGGGGTTGCGGCGCTCATCTCGCTTTCAGGCCGAGGGAGCCGGCATTTGTCCACAGACAGCTTTCCAGGTCATGTGGCCAGCATGACTAAACCGCTTCTGGCACAATGGGACACCATGACAGAAGCTAGAGTGCATGGAAACACCGGTTACCTTCCCGCCGCAGCGGTACCTATTTATCTACTTGCACTGGTGTGCTTTCGAACTGCTAGGTTGGAAGAAGCTGGGATAGAGCAACGGGAGCCAACCCTGTCGTCCAGATTCAAACCGCCGACCTTCTGATCAGCAAGCCCAAGAGGCTCCGTGGTTTAGACCACAGCGCCACCCGCGTTATTTACAGTGTTCTCTCAGGTACATGATAAATTTTTCCCATTCCTTCCTAAAGTTCCTCTATTCCTGGTTTCTGATTTTCCCGGTCAGTTTCGCCATCTCTGCAGAGTCCATCATTTTCATCAGCCATTTGTCTCTGGTCAGGACTTTATCTTCTTTCCATCTCTAGGCCAGTGGTATCCTCGCTGGTATTTTTTATTCATTGAATCATTTATTTGTTTGAACCACAAGTGTTTTGTTGTTGTTGTTTTTTTAAAAAAATCATTTGTTTTGTTACTTGCCCCCTTTACTACCCCTTTACTTTTTTTCTTTTCTGTTTCCTTTTTCTCCTGGCAGCAGTGGCAGCAATGGAGCTAATTTTGGCAGCCATCTCCTGGCAGCTGCCATTCCCCTCCCTTCCCAGAATGCCCTGGGCTGAGCACTGTGTTGTTCTGGGGCATCCAGGGAAGAGAGGACAGCCGCCTCCACTGGCAGACTCATCTGTGTGGGTGTCAGGCACTTAAATCAGCTGATGTGTTAGAGAAAGGTAACACACATTCTCCCATGAGTGACGGGGATGAAGGTGTCGTACCTCAGTGGCAGAACATATGTTCTGAATGCAAGAGATCCCAGGTTCAGTCTCTGGTGTGACCGGATAGGGTTGGCAACATTTGTCTAAATCGCTGAACCAGTGCTCTGACTCAACAAAAGGCAGCTTCCTGTGAATGCAGATAGGAAAGCAAACATGAACCCAGTTGTCCCCACTAGTTACTCACGATGGCATTCATTTTGTAATGAAGAAAGGTTGAACCAAACAGACCCCTTTGGTTCAGTTTTTCATTTGTTTTGTGACAACTGCCTGTTAAGCTGTGGGTGAACATATCAGACGACACAGCGATTCTTCAAACAGCTCTTGTTTATTCACAGGCCAGAACAGAACTGAACTGAAGGCTTCAGCCAGCCTGCTTATATAGAGCTCCACTAGAACGCAACAGTAACCATTTTCTGTAACTATCCAATCACCGAACGTCACTTTCAATCCCTTATTTGCATATGTGGACCTGAGTGAAAACTATCTACAGTATCCCCCTGCTGGCCCGAGGTGAGAACTTCAGTACATAACACTGCCTATACCCCCTAAGCAATGAAAAAATGCATTTGAGTGTGATGAAGGCTGTGTGCGCGCCCTTACTACTTGGGAGTGTAGAGACCTGGGTTCAAAGTTCAGGATCCTGAGAACCTTTGCTTTTCTTTAAAGAGAGAGAGAAAGAATGGAAATTTCTCATCCTTGTGGCTGGAAAGTTTTTCTTGAAAGAGTGGGCAATTCCTGCCTAGCAACATTTCCCCTGGCTGAGAGTGAAACTTCAGTGCCTTGTACAGTTTATTTAAAAACCTTGCCCTCACCCATTATTAGCAAAACGAGAATAAAAGATGGAAAATGGCAAAAACTGCAGAAAGCACGATTCAAAATAAGAGAGCTTGCGCTAAAGCACTCTGCTTGCATGATTTATACAGGCTGCAGAATTCAGTTGTTGGATTTGTGAGGAGCATGTGAGTTGTCCAGATGGAGTAGATTGCACACAGAGCAAAGAGGGTGCAAACAGAACCCAGAGTGCCCCCCTTTTTTAGAGCTGTGAGTGTGCACAAAGTCCTACGTGACTAATATTTTAGAAAACATTTTAAAAAGGAAATCAACAGTTCACTGGAAGACGAGGCTTCTGGGGGATAGGAACAGAAAAGGGGAAGAAAAGTTATCTGTCAAGGGTAACACTCACTCTCACTTAAGCTTCTTGAATATTTTCAGGTCGCCTCTCCAGACAAAGTCGTTACATCGTAAAGGTACCTCGGTTTATGAACATAATCTGTTCCGGAAGTCTGTTCTTAAACGGAAATCGTTCATAAACCAAGGCACGCTTTCCCTAATGAGCCCTCCCACTGCTGGTGCCCTTTCACCATTCAGATTCCATTCTTAGACCAAGGCAAAGTTTGCATACCAGGACACTATTTCCGGTTTTGCAGAGGTCGGAAACTGAATAGTTTGTACACAGGGCTGTTCTTAAACCGAGGTACCATTGTAGTGTAAAAAACCACCAGCATTTCTCAGTCTAAAGGCTTTAGAACAGGCATAGGCAAACTCGGCCCTCCAGATGTTTTGGGACTACAATTCCCATCACCCCTGACCACTGGTCCTGTTAGCTAGGGATCATGGGAGTTGTAGTCCCAAAACATCTGGAGGGCTGAGTTTGCCTATGCCTGCTTTAGAGATCACTTTTTGCCCTGCTGCAGCTACCTGTGAAATCCATTTAAATGGAGATGCTGCTGAATAGAGATTGAACCTGGCTGGGAGGGGCATTGGCAAGGTTGTATTTTACTACTGGACTATGGGTCCTTTCCCCTTGGTATGTTTGTTTTAAGTACAGTCATACCTCATGTTACGTTTGCTTCATGTTACATTCTTTCAGGTTACATCCTGCAGCAACCCGGAAGTACCGGAAAGGGTTACTTCCGGGTTTCGCCGCTCGCACATGCGCAGAAGCGCTAAATCGCACTTCGCACATGCGCACAAGCGCCAAATCACGCCGCGCACCTGCGCAGATACTGCGCTTCAGGTTGCACTCTTTTCATGTTGCGAATGGGCCTCCAGAACGGATCCCGTTCGCAACCAGGTACCACTGTATTCATACCCTGTTTTTTTCAAGCTAAGAGGCTTAGTGGAGTAACTTACAGTAAAAGTTAAAATCCATCACAAAGGACCAATAAAACCATAAAAGTGATGAGAACAATGGGTTAGCAACACAGCAAACGGCAAGACACTGAGTTAAAATCCACAGATCTAAAATGTCTGGTTGCTGTCGTTTGTTTTTTAAAAGAAGGTTTTAGCTGGTGCTGAAAAGTTATCAGACCCAGCGCTATGCATACATCCCTGTGAAGAAGGTTCCAGAGCCAGGGTGCCACCACTGAAAAAGCCCTCCTTCTGGTCACCGTTTACCTCAGCTTCATTGGCTGGTTTGGGGGAGAGACATTTGTGGCAGATTGCAGAGGACAAACAGGCTTGTATGGGAGCAGCTGGCCCTTCAGAGCAGCCTTGCTCTCTGCCACGTAGGGTTTTAAAATGAACACCGGCACTGCGCTTAGAAACAAAGTGGGACTGCTCTTTTCCTCATTGCTGGCGCTATGAGTTTCTAAATGCAACCCTCTTTCACATGTTACAAGACAACACCTTTAGGAGCCTGAGATGGCGTGCTACTTTATTTTTCTCCCCTATAGCTAATGCTGGATGATATTTCAGAACTGTGAGCACTCTCGATATTTATATCCAGGGCTGCCCCCCCCCGCCCCCGCAGCCAGAGCTCAATGCAGCTCAGCTCTGACACCTCTCAGGTGGGTGCCACTGGCATTCTAAGAGAATAAGGGAGACGTTCATGGTGAGCTCTGGCACCTCTTTTTCCAGAAAAATAGCACTGTCTGTACCCATCTATAGCAGCCTTAACAGCCAAAAGGGTAGCATTACAACCCTGGCTCTGCAATGCTGCCTGGCCATGGGATTTATAGTACGTACCAGACTCCCTGTGCAAGGGCCATAAAGGTAAGGTAAAGGGACCCCTGACCATTAGGTCCAGTCGTGGCTGACTCTGGGGTTGCGGCGCTCATCTGGCTTTAGTGGCTGAGGGAGCCAGCGTACAGCTTCCGGGTCATGCGGCCAGCATGACTAAGCCGCTTCTGGGGAACCAGAGCAGCACACGGAAACGCCCTTTACCTTCCCGCCAGAGTGGTACCTATTTATCTACTTGCACTTTGACGTGCTTTCGAACTGCTAGGTTGGCAGGGGCAGGGAACGAGCAACGGGAGCTCACCCCGTCGTGGGGATTCAAACCGCCGACCTTCTGATCGGCAAGTCTTAGGCTCTGTGGTTTAACCCACAGCGACACCCGTGTCCCTTGTAAGGGCTAAAGCTCAGCGTTAAAGCATATGATTTGCAAGCAGAACGCCCCAGGTGCATTCCCTAGCATCTCCAAGTAAATTTCAGAGAGACTGCTGTCTGAAACCCAAAAGAGCTGCTTCCAGTCAGTGTAGACAATACTGACCCAGATGGACCAATGATTTGATTCAGTACAAGCCATCTTCCTATGTTCCTATGGATATATTCTTCAAATCAGGCGTATTAAGCCAATATATGTGTACACCACTAGAGGGCACAGTTCCCTGCAATCCTGCCAAGCATTTCAATTGAACAAATCCTCCAGCTACACAAATCCTTCCTAAGCTTTTAAAGAGGATGGATCCTACAAGCTACTAGTCAGCTAGTTTCTGCTGCGCTCTGTTCCCCGAGCGTCTGCCTTGATCTGCAAGCTATTAATCTTCATTTATTTCACTTCTGTCATCAAACTCGGCCTGCCTCGAGGCTGTGGCAGCTCCTGCTGATCTCCTCGCTGCCCCTCCTAACTTTCATGCTCCAGACCATGACCTCAGCTTGCCTTGCAGCTGCAAAGGAAACCCCTGGCATCTAATTAATCACTAATGCTCACCTTTAATTTCACTTCTCAGCTGGATCCCCAAGCAGACCCCGGCACCAATCATGACTTGAAACAGGACCTGCCAACCAGCACTGCTAGCCACAAATATTCAAAGATTGCATGGCTGATCCCCACTGGCTTTTAAATCTTGCATTTGAAGACGACGCTGCTTATGGACTTCTTTTGCCTCTGCTCTCCTTTGGGAGGTTTTCACATCACATTTCCAGCTGCCACTTGAAACCAGGAAAGTTAAAATTAGATTTTTTAACTGCTCGGGACAACTTCACGATAGGCTTCTAAAAGCTATCAGAAGCACCTGTCTAGCTAATGTTGGAAATGAACAGGGCAGGCCCAAGATAATTTGCTGTCTGAGGCAAAGATGCTTCCCCCATTCCTATTCCACATACATACAGTGGTACCTCGGGTTAAGAACTTAATTCATTCTGGAGGTCTGTTCTTAACCTGAAACTGTTCTTAACCTGAAGCACCACTTTAGCTAATGGGGCCTTCTGGCCGCACTGCTGCTACACGATTTCTGTTCTCATCCTGAAGCAAAGTACGGTAATCCGAGGTAATATTTCTGGGTTAGCGGAGTCTGTAACCTGAAGCGTATGTAACCTGAAGCGTATGTAACCCGAGGTACCACTGTATGCTGAATTTTGCTTCAACACAAGTGATGGGTAGTGGGGGCTGGTGCCCACTGGGAAGGGCTGAAGGCAGGGAGGCCAACAGTAGGTGGCGCCAGAGCCATTGACAAGCAGAACCAACTAATTTTTGTCCCCATCCTCTTCCCCAATGAATTCTTCAAGGACAAAGAGGCGGCAAAAGAGGAGGAAGCTGAGACTCAGCAGCACTCTGTGGATTGGTTGGAAGTAAGAAGGCGGCTGAAGGAAAGGCATTTTGTGCTTGCTATTGTTAAACATTTGGCTGTCAGATCTAATGCAGATAATCCAGAGGTGTGTCTTCTACATCCATTATACAGTTTAATCATTTGCTGAAAATGTACCTCCTTATCCTGGCCTTTTAGCCTTGTGATTTATATATACAGTGGTACCTTGGTTTAAGAACAGCTTAGTTTATGAACAACTTGGAAGTAGAATGTTGCAAACCCGATGACTGGCAGAATCCGAGACCAGGGAGAAGAGTCGGTGAAAGAAGACTGGAAGAAATTTAAAGACTACTTAAAGAAATACTGTAAAATTAATGTTAGAAAGATGTTGGATAGAAACTAAGCGGTTTCCAGCTGTAATGCTTTAGGAGATATGAAAAAAGGATTATAAATGGGTAAAAGTTTAATGGTAAGGATTTGCTGAACTAACAAACTGAAATGGAATACAAGAAGGGAAGTATGAGGAGGTCAGAGGAAATAAGGGTATGGAAGTTATGTTATTGAAAATTAATGTGTGTTTTTAACTGCTTATTATTTTGTATGTTTATTTTATATATATATATATTCAAAAAAATTTCCAATAAATATCTTTTTTTTAAAAAAGAATGTTGCAAACCCGGAAGTAGGTGTTTTGGTTTGTGAACTTTGCCTTGGAAGCTGAACATGTTCCGTTTCCTGTTGAATGTGTTCAGTTTGTAAATTGAGGCCCCCGCTGCTAATCAGAGGCTTTCTGTTGAGTCTGTCGGCTGTTCAGGACCGAGCACCCACACAACACAGAGGTGATATTTGGCGCTTTTGTTTTTGCATTTTTTTGCGTTTTTGTTTGTGTGGCTTTTTTCTTTTTTTCTTTTTACTGTGACTTGCTCTTCATTTTTGTTTCATTGTTGCTCTTTTTGTTTCTGCGTGATTGATTATGTGACTGCAGAAATGGATAAAAGCCCCCATCCAAACAATGGCTATCATTACTGCATGTAAGAATTTTTTTAAAAAAAATCTATAATCTACAATACTGTCTTATTTATTTTATAGTGCAGTACATTGATTATTGCTTTCATTTTATGTATCAATGGTCCTGTTAGATAGTAAAATTCATGTTAAATTGCTGTTTTAGGGGTTGTTTTTAAAAGTCTGGAACAGATTAATCCATTTTGCATTACTTTCTATGGGAAAGCACACCTTGGGTTTGGAACAGACTTCCAGAACAGATTAAGTTTGGGAACCAAGGTACCACTGTATTTTAGGACCCACTCTATTCTTGTGATTGCAATTTGCTTTAAACTTGGTTTTTTTAATGTTGGGTAATAAATCTAATAAATCATCATAATAATAGGTTCCAATCTACCTTCTGCCACACCTGTCCTGTGGACAAAAAACAAAGGCAGAAGAGATGAGAAGGAACTAGGGAAGGCCATTGAAAAGTTGGAAAGAAGAGACAAGAAATAGTAGCCTGTAAATGAAGGCTGTCAAAGTTGCCTCTCCTCAAAAATAATATTGTAGAGCTGGGAAAGGTTCATAAAAAGGCAACCAAAAGGATCCAGCAGTTGGAGCATGAGGAAAGGTTCCAGCATTTAAGTCTTTTTAGTTTAGAGCGGAGTTTCCCAAACTTGGGTCTCCAGCTATTTTGGGACTACAACTCCCATCATCCTTAGGTAGCAAGATCAGTGGTCAGGGATGATGGGAACTGTAGTCCAAAAACAGCTGGAGACCCAAGTTTGGAAAACCCTGGTTTAGAGAAATGGCAAGTAAGAGGTGGCACAATAGAAGCTAATAAAATTATGCATGGCATTTAATGAAGCTGAATTTTGGAAGATTCAAGGAAAATAAAACAAAGTACATAGCACACAGTTAAATTATGGAACTCACTGCCACAAGAGGCAATGATGGCTGCCAACTTGGATGGATTTCAAAGAGGATTAGACAAATTCCTGGAAGACAAGGCTATCAATGGCTACTAGCCATGGTGACTTTGATCTCCCTCCACAGGTAGAGGCATCATGCTTCCCAGTTGCTGGGAATTGCACTTGTGCCCAGCATACAGGCATCCCACCGTCCCTCAGACCATGTGGTGGGCCGGACTATATTTTGAAAAAAAATTATGAATGAATTCCTATGCCCCACAAATACCCCAGATATGCATTTTAAATAAAAGCACACAACCTACTAATGTAAAAACACACTGATTCCCAGACTGTCTGTGGGCCGGATTTAGAAGGCGATTGGGTCGCATTCGGCCCCCGGACCTTAGCTTGCCTACCCCTGCTCAATACAAAGCTAGGGAGTTGGCTCGGGAAAGGGGCTGGGAAAGGAGGCAAAGCCAAAGGGAAGAAAGAAGAAGGAAGATCCTCTCCACAGTGGCGTAGCGTGGGTTGTCAGCACCCGGGGCAAGGCAAGTAATTTGCGCCCCCTAACCAGTGGATTTGCGCCCCCTAACCCTAACCCCCAGATGTTGCGCCCGGTGCGGCTGGGCCCCCCCTGCACCCCCCACGCTACGCCACTGCCTCTCCATGCTCAGGTAGAGGGCTTGGAAGCAAATACAAATGGCTTCCCCTGGGAGCAGCACATGGCTTAGCTGACGGTTTAAAGCAGGCAGCTTCAAACCACTCCCCAGCCCAGCGCAGGCCTTGGAAGCTGCTTCCCTTTCTCGGCAGGGCCCTGGGTGTTTAGAGAGAGGATTGGGATGAGCCCAAGCAAGCCACCCACACAACTGAACAAGGACCAGCTGGGACTTGTTAGCTGGGCCTAGTGCATAACTGAGAGGCAGGAGGCAGCCGTGCGCGCCAAGTGCGCATTGCAGAGCCAGGAGAGGCAGTGCACTTTGGGGGACAACAGCAGGAAGGAACACAGAGGCATCCAGCTTCCCCAAGAAGATATCCCCAATGCTAGAGGCAGTTTCAGTTTAGGCTATGTGAACTGTGCACACTGTTCCTTCAAAGGACATCCATTTCATCGAAGAATTCTGGGCATTGTAGTTTACCCTTCATAGAGTTACAACTCCCAGCAACCCTTAGCGAACTACAGTACCCAGAATTCTTGGGGGGGTGTGGTGTGTGTGTGTGTGTGTGTGTGTGTGTGTGTGTGTGTGTTTCAAATGTACCTTCAAGCCATAGTGTGCAAAGCATGTCTCTCCCACAGCCCACTCAGCACACTTATGACCGTTAGTAGACTTTGTAAAATGTAAAATGTTCTCCAATGCCTCCAAGGATCCCATTAGTTTCACAATAAGAACATTTCGTTCTTCAGAAGCGGCTGTTGTTGCTGTGCAGAAAGTAATTAATCCATGTTGTCATGTGAAAATCACGTGGTCTGAGAAGGATAAAAGCTATCCTGTTCTGGATGTAGCACCCAGAGGAGGAAAAAGATAGACCTTTATAGATATGGATGGATGGTAAACAGGGAGACCATTTTATTTATTTTATTTTATTAAATTTATACACTGCTTGATTGTGGGGAGGAAACTTCAAAGATGTTTACAAAAAGAATAACATTATCACTAAAAACAGTTAAAAGCAACTATTTAAACCATTTGAAAAATTAAATTCACTAATGAACTCAAAACAGATTAAAGTACACACTAGGATTCTACACATCTGTAGAATATCTAAACAAAAATATTTTTGGCAGGTGCCGAAAAGAGTGCAGCAAAGGCACCTTGCCTGAGTTCCAAAATGTGGGAGCTGCCGCACTAAAATATTTATTTCTTCCACATGCAGAATAGGTATTATGTGGCACCTGTAATAAAACACCAATTCTGCAGATCAAAGCAGTCCAGAGGGCACCTATGCAGGTAAACTGGTCCCAAGTTGTTAAGGACTTTATATAGTAATACTGTAGGAACACTTTGAATTTGGCCTGGTTCCTTTGGTTCCAGGTAGGCTCTAGGCTACAATATTCCTCCCACAATGCTCCTGTGTTTGGCAATCTGGACTCATTTGACACCGAGTAGTCGTCAGCCAGGACCGGCACAGGAGAATTTTGTTGGCACGACGGGATTAAGTAAGTTTGATGCAGGGATAAATGTTCCTCACTGTTGTCATTCGGTATGTGGGTGGATGGTAAACAGAAGGGGTTAAGGACAAATGTATTTTGTCTAGCTTTTCAAAACTGGAAGCAGGATGGCTGCAATTTCCTGTATAGAGGCTGAAAAAGGAGCCAAGACTGACTTGCAGGTGAGATAGTTTGGTACTGAAGACACAGCACAGGATGGATAGTCTAGAACAGGTGTGGATCATCTGTGACCCTCGAGAAGTTGTTGGACCCCAACTTCCATCAGCCCAGCCAGTGTCGCTGGTGCTCAGGTATGATGGGAGATGCAGTCCAGCAACATCTGGAGGAAATATAGGCTGTATAGTGCAATAGACAGAGAGTGAGTGAGTGAGTGAGTGAGATCCCATAGGGAGCCCAACTGCAACAAGGTTGAACTTTGGCATTAAATTCTCCACTTTAGCTGCTGTTTAGTTTGAAGGGAAATTTGATTCCTCCATTGCTGAGGCAGCGAGAAGCAGGTCACGGCATTATAAGGCAGATTAATTCGGTACACTCTAACTTCCTGAAAACTGGCCTAACCCGTTTGGCATGTGTACTGTGCCACCAGGTGTTGGCACAGAAGACCTGGCAGCGATGCTGCTGAAAAGCTATAGAAACGCTACAGAGACCTGCTAAGTCATGCGCACTGGCACGATGCTGGCATGGGACAGGGGTCAGGAGGGGGTCATATTCATTGCTTAAAGGTGTGGCCAGGTGCAAAGATGGACCTTTGAGAGTTTTGTGAAAGAGAATTTCAGCTGGTGCATCACTTCTCTCCCCTATCTGGGAATACCTGCCCCAAACACTGTTCTAGTTGCTAAGCCCTATCTAATGCAGGAGCGGGAAACTTATTTCTGCCCGAGGGCCACATTCTCTTATGGGGAACGCCCCAGGGGCCGCATGCTGCCAGTAGTGGGTGGGGCCAGAGGCAAGAGTGAGTGGGGCAAAAAATGTGACTCTTACCTTTGTTCAGCATAAATCAAAAGTTACGCACAGATATCTTTCTATCCAGGCAAGCAAGAGTTCAAGGACACGATCCTGTCCGGCAATGAAGCGCATGAAGCAGAGTGTGGCCTGAAGAGGGGGCATGGCCCAGCCCTAGGGAGAGTCTTTGAGAGCTGAAGAGAGGCCCCCAGACCTGAGGTCCCCCACTCCTGCCCCATCAAACTACCAAATCACCAAATTTTGGGGTATTTCAAGCAACTTTAAATGATCTTCAGAAAACACGGCGCCTGTACAGAGAAGGTCTTTCTTCCTCTCCACACACTACCATTCCCCCTCTCTCTCTTCAGAGCAGGGATAGCCAATGTAGCGCCTGCCACAACAGCAACTGCCATCACCTCTGACCATTGACCCTGCTGGCTGAGGGTGATGGGAGCTGTAGTCTGACAAGATCTGAAGCCACCCTGCTTTAGGGCATTCTCTCCAGTGCAGGCTAGATAGATGGAGCTCTCTCTCCCCTGCCCGCTTCCTCTCTGGCAGCTCAGATGAGTCCTTGCGACGGAGGTCCCCCTTTGGCAAGGTCCCCCTTTGGCAACCGGCCTCTGCCTGCTCTGTTTTCAATTACAATGGGCTACGCAGCCTCTCCGCCCCCCCTCTCCCCTACCCTCGTACTCCCTGCAGCAGCTTCCACTGCTCTCTGGAAAATATGATGACTCGGCAGCCCCCGTTTCCAGGCCTTGTTCCAGCTGCTGGGTGGAGGAGACGCTTGAGGTCTATTTCAAGTCCAGCTCTGCCTGCAAGACTCTGGCTTCCACAGGTCCTTCAGCTGCCATTCTGTTGTCCTGCTCTCATTTCTGGCAGTGTCTAAGGCAGAAGTACAAGGAAATGCTCAGTTAAGCAGCTTTGGAGCTGACAGGGACCCATCTGTTGCATGATAGAAAACTTTAGGAACATAGGAAACTGCCTTTTGCCGAAGCAGACAACTGGTCCATCTAGTCCAGGAATGATGACACTTGACGGGCAGTGTGTCGTAGTCTCGTGCTGAGTGACAACATGCAGCGGAGTGGGAGGCCGGCCAACCAGAAGAGTCTCTGAGGTGTACTTGTCTGGAGGCAAAGTCGGCATCCAAAGTCAGGTCCAGTCCTAGAGTCGGGCGAGCAGCAATCCACATGGCCAGATGGTTCAGGAGTTAGGGAATCCAAGATGAGCAGGAAGCAGCAAGTAAAGGCCAGGAACTACAAGCCTTGTTACCAGCATCTGACTGCTGCTGGAAGCTCTTCTTAAGAAGGCTGAAGCCAGCTGGTTCTCATCAGTGCCTCCTCCTCTGTGTCCTTGAAGGCTGATCAGCTACAGGTGGAGTCACTCCGCCTTCTCCCCCTTCAGGCTGCTGTTCAGCAGGCGAAGCCCATGACACAGTGGCTCTCCAGGGTTTAAGATGAGATGCTGAGGATTGATCTAGGGACCTTTTGCGCTCAGAGCATCTGCTCCACCACTGAGCTGCAGCCCTTTCCCTGAAGGCAGTATGTAGTCCTCCTGCATATGGTGACTGAAGGCAGGTCTACACAGCAGGTAGACTGGCTCCCATTTTGTGCAGGGCTGGTTCTGCAAACTGAAAATCAGGAGCTGTGTGGGATGATGGGCAAGTTTTATTCTGCATCCACGATAGTTTCCCCTTTTCATGCATGCTCATGTGCATCAGGAAAGAATTACGCTGACTGGGGTTTTTTCTGTAGTTATGCATATTCATTTTATGCACATTAATAATTGTACTTCTCTGCTACTGGGCTGGGGAACTCTAACAATCCAGAGGCCATGCCAGTAGTGGGTGGGACCAGAGGCAAAAATGGGCAAGGCAATGCGTAAAATCCTCCACTCCAACACACACATCACTCCCTCCAGCCAAGCTAGAGGCATTATCCCAGCTCAAGAAGCACTCCAGGAGGGCATGCAGCAGAGCCAGTATGAAATGTGGCCTGGGCACAGTCCCAAGGGCCAGATGGAAAGGCCTTGAGGGCCACGGTTTGCCGTACAAGACAAAAGCATATTAAGAGCACAGGTACATCCACACATGAGTTTCCAGTACTTTGGGCTGAGTATTTAGAACTAAAATGAGATGATGTCACCTCCGGAACGAATTAAGTACTTAACCCGAGGTACCACTGTATAGGCTGGTGGTGGCATTGGTCTGCATAACAACCCAGTGCGCACCTGTTTCCAGCTTCTCTTGCTAGAAGATGCCCCCAAACTAAAGCAAATTGCTGCCAGAATAGTGGGACCAAGAACCAGAGCACAAATAGGTTTCTCCATATCATTCTGTGTATTTCTTCAGCAATTATTTTAAACTCTTTGCTGCCTCTTTCTTTCCCCCTTATACCTTATGGTAGCTGCAGGTAGACTGGAGAATATATTAATTGCAAATTATCCTCCCAGGCCCCCCATATGTGCAGAATGAACAAAGTTTAAGGTCCCACTTCTAGCAGCAAAGCAAGCTGGCTTCCCCCTTTTTTAGCCTGCTTAACAAAGAAATCGGGCAACAGGCTGAAGAGTAAGCTTAAAATATGATTTGCTTACTCCATAGCCTTGCACTGATTTTCAGCTACTGCAGTGGTAAAAACTGGACAGGTAAAATACTTATATTTACAGTAAAAGCAGTCTCCGGCTTGTGCCTAGGACTGAAGCAAGCACAGGGCAAGTCTGCCCTTATGGGTGGTTGAAAAGAGAGAGAAAAAGGGGAGAGGGAGGGAAATGCAAGTTACATGTGCCCTTTCCCTCCCATGAGAAGAGGGGAAATAACATCACACAGAGCCCTCTCTACCAGTTATGTTTTCTATGGTCTGACTATTTGCTTCTCAGCAATTCAGCTCGAAATTAAGCTGGATGTTGTAGCCATGAGGTCTGCATTTAGATTTAGAGTAAAGATGGAGGGTGCAGACTGATTGAATTAGTCTTTGCTAGGCGCTGCAGGTATCAAGTTACCCAGATCCTGGGATGAAGGCTCAAAGGCTGGTCCTCATTTCTGAAAACTCAGAACGGCCTCACATTTTAAACAAAACAAATGGGGCTCCTGGTTAGACAATAAGGAGAAACGTGGCAGTCTTTATATGAGCAGAACTGGAGACTGATTCTGAGTGCTGTACTAGTTAAAAGAGTCTGCTTAAGGCAAATTGCATTGTACTGCCTAGTGAGCAGAGGGAACATTACTCTCAAAATACAAAGCCCTTCTTTTAAACTAGCTAAGTGAACTGGTTTTCCATAAATCACTTACAACAAAGCCAAAGCATTCAGGAATGCTTTTGTTGCAAAGATACTGTAGCTGAAACTACACACTGTATTGTTGCTGAAGCTCCAAGGATAATCTAGCATCTTCCACCCTCCTGAAGTTCTAGTTTGCAAAACAGAATTCACTCTTCCTTCTTTTTCCTGACCCACATGCAACTATGTCTCCCAACCCAATGGAAGAACAATTCTTCCTCTGGCCAGACTTCAGTTAGTCCTGATCCTATTCTCTTCCATTCTCATTTCTCCCTAACCATGGCTGCTGCTAGTCTAGTCTTTCTAACAACGCTTGGGTCGTGCTGCTTTCCTGTGCCTTAGCCACAGCAGAAGAGTGTGCATTATGCACTGTGATCTGCCTAGATGAGGGCTTAAAGCTGGCAGCAACACCCAATTCAAAGGGAAACTTAAAGCCTGTGTACTGGGCTGTCTGCAACCACGGATGCCTGGAAACCAGCCTTTCCAAACAAGCTTCCCATCCAGGAGCCAAATGGCCCCCCTTCCTCCTGCTCTGGCCAATCGCAAGAAGCTCCATCCCTCCCTCCCACCTCCCCAAGAGCAGCAGGCAGCTCTTTCAGTTTCCCATCACCCTGCAAAAAAAGCCTAGAGTAAAGGATGCCCAACCACATCCTTGGGCTCCTTCACCATTGGGCTTGCTCTTTCCAAGGGAGTCTTTGCTTGTTTTTAAATAGCCTCATGTTACGTTCTGAGCCTTGACTGTGTTCCCGTTTTATAAACAGCACAACAGAGTGGAGGAAACGATATCATTTTGCACGAGGCCCCAATTCACTGCAGAAATGTTTTTGTTTTGCTTTTTTAAAATCCCCATCAATCCCAAAGGCTCTCCTGGAGAGTAGCAATACATTCAAGTGCATTAAACAGCCTGTGAATTAAGAAAAACACACACATAATAGATATTAAATTCCCCTACCCCCCCCCAGCTTGAAATATAGCTCATTTTAAAAGGCATGTTAAATTTCAGAACATGCATTTTGCTTCTCTGGGTTCAAAGGGTTCAGAGATTTACCTGGGTTTGGCTTCCTTTAAAGGCTTATTACAGTTATTAATATATGGATTTATTTACAAATACAGTTTGAGCAAAGGTGGAGGCACACAGTTTAAACGCTCCCATGTTCAAAGCCTAATCATACAGCAATCTACTCAGGCTTGAGGTTTAGGCAAGACAGCTCCCCTCTCACTAGGAACCAACCAGGAAATGTACAAGTGACTCACACACTTTCTTTCTTTCTATGCTTCTGGGCACCATGCACATGCTTTCTGCCTCTCTCTTGTAACACTAGACTTGTGATCACCTAATGAAATTGATTAGCAGTAGCTTTCAGGGAGCTGCTGTGGCTGCACCTCCCCACAGGGAAAGATGCTTGGGCTGCCCCATCACATGATACCTGAAAGCACAGAAAGAATATATGCAACTATTCACTGTTTCCTAGTAATGTTTGAAATGGTTCTAAGACCCACTGCAGAAGTTACCACATCTCACCATCCCCTGCAAATAATTACTTGTGTAAGTGGTCTAGTCATATGAGCAGAAAAGCAAATGCACACAACAGCAAGACTCTTCTTCCACGAATAGGAAAACACCATTTTCAATAAGGAAAAGAGGAAACTGCCTTGTATTGAGTCAGATTATTGGTCCATCTTTCTCAGTATTGTCTTCTTCTTCACTGGTCTTCAGCTGGTGGGTAAGGAGGGCTTTACCCAAAGTGAGTCAAACCAGCAACACAACCATCATGCAAGTTAAGAAGATGCTCCAAATGTATCTTTGCATTCAACACGGGGCCCATGTCTGGAAAAAATTGAAAAGTATTGGTACACTGTCAGGCAGCAGTTCTCCAGGGTCTCAAGCTGCAAAGACAACATAATACTGTAATAAATAATAATAATAATAATAATAATAATAATAATAATAATAATAATAATAATAATATAACTCTGGGCGGCTTACAACATATATAAAAACACAACAAAACATCAAACATTAAAAAACAAAATATCCTATACAAGCAACAAACAACCAATAAATCAACAGAAATCAACAACAAGAACAAGAACAAACAGTCTACAGTTATACCCAAATAAAAATAACTACCAACTCCAACTACACATTTAACCAACACCAACTCAACCAAAGGAACTTCAATTAGAACAATTTAAAACATTTTAAAACATTTTAGCCAGTTGCCGCAAACCAAGAGTTGTTCCAGCAACGTCCCAGTGGCCTCCCAGGAGCCTCTTTTGGCTGTTCAGGGTGAGTCAGGAGTCAGGAGCCTCTAGGCCAGGTGAAAATGGGCCTTTCAGCAGGGAGCGGTCTTCCTTCCAGCACTCATGGCAGCAGCAATGTAAATTATTATTAATAAAATTACTAATAACAATAACAACATAAAGTTATAATTATTTAGAAGACATCTGAAGGCAGTCCTGTATTGGGAAGTTTTTAATGTTAGATGTTTTACTACGTTTTATATATGCTGTAAGCCACCCAGAGTGGCTGGGGAAACCCAGCCAGATGGGTGGAGTCGTCTTCTTCTTCTTCTTCTTCTTCTTCTTCTTCTTCTTAACAACAACATTCAAAGCCAATTCCTTATTTCCAAAAATTCTGTGTGCTCTCAAAGAGTTACAAATCTCAGCAACCTTAACAAACCTCAGTACCCAGAATTCTTTGAAGAGAAAAATATGCTTCAAGTGTTCTTTTGAGGTATAGCATGTACACAGCCTCAATAAGGTGACTTTCTCTTCTGCACATGTGAATGCCTGGGGTTTAACCTGGGACTCTACCACTGCTCTACCACTGAGTTATAGACCTTCCTCAAATGGTAAAAACCTGTGTGCATCATCTGAAGAAGGTTCTTCTTCTTTCCATAGAGTGTTCCTCCACCTCAATCCATTTCCTGTCGTACAAGCTGCCTTGCCGTTCCTACTAAGCCACCCACACAAACTCTAATCCATAATGCACACCCAGTGATCTTTCAACACTCTTTGAGTCCCTGAAAACTATACGCAGGAATTAGATTTCAGTCGGGTGTAAAGAAAGCAGTGCAATCTTCCTTGCAGGGAGATTTTCTACCTCTCGTGGGCTTGTCCTCTCTGCCTCAGGCTCTAAAGGTGAACCAAAAAACCCTAGACCACACTTTTGAATGCATCTTAAGATGTATCATATTGGTGTATGCATCTACACCAAGGAAACCATAGAAAATGCTAGCGTTGACTTACTGAGAGACTCCAAGATGGATCTCTCAGATGATAATGATTTGGCATTCCTGTATACTAAATGACTTTGGATAAATTTTTAGAAGGTAGAAGAAGAACTGGTATTCTCTTCTACCTTCAAATTTTTTTGGTTCTAAACCAGAAACTCAAGAGCACATCCACCCAATCTGTGAGCCACTGAGCCAACTGCAGCTCCCTTCCTCATGCATGGCAGCCTACAAGAGCTTGAAAATCCTCTCATTTTTGATGACTGCTTTAGGTGCAAAGGCTGGGGGCGGGGCGTCAAATGTGTGTGATCAGTCATCCTAAGTCTTTCAGCCTGTTTAAAATAGATTATATTGAAAGATACTTCAAGTTGTTTGAGAGATTGGGATAACGTATCCCTTTTTTAATATAGAATGGGTTGCATTGCAAAACATCTATAATCCGCATGTAATGACAGATTGTTAGGAAATGTATTTGGTTCATTTTCATTACATCTATTAGTGAAAGGTAGTGTTTCCTACCTTTCCTTTACCACACCAGCAATCCTATACAAGTAGGCTAGACTGGGGGCCAAATTAGATTTTGTACCAATGAAGACCCTCCCATGAACTGCAAAAAGCAGTTGACCACAGCAAAAACGCTTTCAGAAAACAGGTCCAAAGTTGCTTAGGCTTCCCTGTGGCTATTTACGAAATCCAAAATGTGCATATTAATTAACACCACACCTAGTTTGGTCCTAAGAGGTATTGTATGCAACATCTTCTCATGTCTTCTCTGTTGTGCCAGCATGAAATGCCACTCACTGAATTTTGCAGGCCCATTTGTTGTGTGAGAAATGAATGCCCAGGAATTTGGCAGCATGTAGCCAAAGTACAGACATAGCAATGGTCCAAAAGGCTGAAGCCCCTTTTCACTCTGTCATTCTCTGCCATGTGCTGTGAGGGGTATATGTTCAATTAAAAAATATATGTGTTGTTTATTATACCTAGTTTTTTTATCTACCTACCTACCTACCTGAATCTAGTTTTTTATCAGTAGTGAAAAAGATGACAAAGCTTGTAGGGTA
The DNA here is from genome assembly GCF_965113315.1 of Podarcis vaucheri. Taxonomy (NCBI): domain Eukaryota; kingdom Metazoa; phylum Chordata; class Lepidosauria; order Squamata; family Lacertidae; genus Podarcis; species Podarcis vaucheri. The sequence goes on from NC_138764.1 coordinate 74,444,966, forward strand.
TGAGTGTGATTATGAGTATGAGACGCGGGTGGCGCTGTGGGTTAAACCACAGAGCCTAGGGACTTGCCAATCAGAAGGTCGGCGGTTCGAATCCCCGCGACGGGGTGAGCTCCCGTTGCTCAGTCCCAGCTCCTGCCAACCTAGCAGTTCGAAAGCACATCAAAGTGCAAGTAGATAAATAGGTACCACTCCGGCGGGAAGGTAAACGGCATTTCCATGCGCTGCTCTGGTTCACCAGAAGTGGTTTAGTCATGCTGGCCCCATGACCCGGAAGCTGTACGCCAGCTCCCTCTGCCAATAAAGCTCCCTCTGCCAATAAAGCGAGATGAGCGCCACAACCCCAGAGTCGGTCACACCTTATGAGTGTGATTAAGGTGTTGGACTCCATAGTGTGACAACTCATTAAGCTCCTTATGTAGGTTTAGGATTTTAAAAACATTTCCATGCCATGTTTGATATTCGCTTTTGAGGATCTGTAGGATTTTGTGTGACATGTGTATCATTGCACATGTGTATACAACGTGCGCGCTTCAAGGCAACCCTTGCAAGCAAAGGTTTGAAAGTTGTCTTGTCTGTGCATGATTCACAATTTGTAATGCTTTTGTGTGCATATGGTATTCTTCAGTGTATGCATTCAAACTCTCAGCAGTGTTTGAAACACTACTTTCCCAGAGTGACAACCAGTGGGAGATGTTTGTTCCAACGAAACTCAAGCACATCATCAGACTGATGGTCAAAGCTTGCCAACGGTTGATGTGAAAATGTAACACGACGCAGAATATTTTATTGATCTAAAATTACTTAGAAGCCCGTATTGAGTCCAGATAATGACTGAATACAGAATACAGAACTACAAAACTCTTATCTGAAATGCTATGAAAAAACAGCTACATCCAGGACAGTCATTATTTCAGTGAACTTCTCAGCTCTTTTTTTGTATCACTGTTCTGGCTCAGTGGCTCGGTCAGCCTGAGGTCTCACTGTTCTTGAAACTCCACTGACCATCCTGGAGCTTTTGAGTTTATGGGAACTGAGACTCCTAGTGGGTCAGCGCTGCTGTCTGTTCATTCCAGGAGAGAGAGAACAGGCAGACATTTCTCTTTGGGCTACTCTACCACCCTGAGCAAGAACTCCCCGGCAACTTCTGTCAGCTTCGACAAACTTGTTCTCAAAGAAGAAAATGTCTAAAAAACAAAAGAAAAACCCGGGACAAAAGACGTCCTCTTGGAGACACACACCCATAGAAACAGACACTCCCACATGGAGGAACAGCGCTGGCAAGGCTTGCTCACACACGCAGCCACACACGTACAGCCTCTCTCGCACAGGGAACAGTCGATGCTCCCCCACACAGAGAGGAAGGCACACTCTCCCTCTCTCAGACACACAGGCACGCTCCTCGTCCTCTCATGCAGAGCCTCTCGCAAACTCACACATACACCTTTGAACTCCCCGGCAAACTGGCGGCTGGAGCTGGCATCCTGCATGCCAGGGCCCTGATGTCACAGGCCAGCGAGGAAAGTCTGCAGGAGTTGCCGTAGGGACAGCTGGGTGAGGAGGGCAGCTGCTCTTCGAAGAGGACTATAACTTGCTGCTGCGGCTGCCTTTCTCTGCTCCTCGTTCCCCTCTCTCCACCAGATGCTGTGGCTGCTGCTGCTGCTGCCCATGGAATGGGCCCCTTCGCAGGCACATCTGCAAGCTGTGGTTGAGGTGAGTCCACGTTTCTCTCTCTCTCTCTCTCTCTCTCTCTCTCTCTCTCTCTCTCTTCCAGTGCCTTTCCTTGCTGGCGGTGGAGGCCGGCTCCTCCGAGTTACAGCCAGCCTGCATTTCTCTGCTCCGCTGGGGGATGAGAGCATTCCTGCCTGCTGGCCACACAGCTGCACTGAATTAGCACCATTGCCCATTAGAGAAGCCTGGCTCCCTCCCGGAGCTTCCCCCGGCCTCTCCTCTAAATGAGACCACAGAACCCTGTGCCAAGGCAGTGCGCGTTAACAGGACAGGAGGACACTTATTGTGGCGCATGGGGATTCGCAGCGCTCAGGAACGGGGCATGGGAAGGGGCATGGTCTAGTAGTAGGGCTCATGGAGAAGGTCTCAGGTTCAGTCCCCAGCATCTCCTGGTAGGAGATGGACCCCTACCTGAAACCCCAGAGCTGTTTAGACCAAGGGTCTGACTTGGGAAAAGGTAGCTTCCTGTGTGAGGAGGCAAAGCCACACAGTGGGCCTGTAAACAGAGATGGCAGCTTGTCATGAGTAACTGCCGTGGTGCTCAGTGTGTGTGGCACATTCTGCCGCCGCTCACACCTTCACCTGCCCAACTCACAGGTTCCCAGTCTGGATGCTGAGTCTGTTGGAAATGCTGGAATGAGGTGCATTATTAAACTTCACACTCTATACTTTTAGTTCTACTTGGGTGTTTCCTGCCAGCCTCTCTGGACTTATGTATGATTCCCACACACCCCCATACCCCACTGGGGCACATGAGCCCTCATCAGATGCAGCTCTGTGACCTGTTTCCATTAAGGGCCTAGTTCCTCCTTTCCCCCCTCACAATGCACTGATAGTTGTAGAAATTTGCCTTTACACAAATCTACTGTGCGGCCAGACCTGGAATACTGTGTACAGTTCTGGTTGCTGCACCTCAAAAAGGATATTGTTGAGCCGAGAAAGGGGCAGAAAGGGGCAAGCAAAATGATCTGGGACCAGATCAGTTCTCTTTTATATATATATATATATATATATATATATATATATATATATATATGCTTTCGTAGATTTTCACGGGTACAGGAATGCAGGTTTTGGTGTCTTCGGGTGTCTTCCCGTGTAAGAGTCGGGGTGTCTGGGCGACGTTTCGACGAGGTCTCGGGACCAGATCAGTTCTCGTACAAGGAAAGGTCACAACTCCTAGGGCTTTTTTTTGTTCAGGGAGAAGGGAGAGAACAAGGAGGGATGTAAGAGATGGAAATTATACATGGTGTGGACAGAGAGAATATTAGCACTCTCTCATAATACCAAAACCCAAGGTTGTCCAATGAAGCTGAAAGCACCAGCCTGAAGATGACGAGTGAGACCTCGTCGAAACGTCGCCCAGACACCCCGACTCTTACACGGGAAGACACCCGAAGACACCAAAACCTGCATATATATATATATATATATATATATATATATATATATATATATTAGTTTTCAACAATAATTAAACGTACTTTAACATCTTATACAATTTTTTGACTTCCATCAATCACATCTGAAAATTTTCCAATCTATTTACTTAATTTACATTTCTTATTTTCACTATTACATTTAAATCTCATAACTAATATCCCTCTTCTTTCTCTTCTTTGCAATATTTCATATATTTCTCCTTACAAAACCTCTTGTAGACCTACTAGTGTAATTTGTTGATTACAATTGCTCTTCAAATAGTTCGTATATTTCTTCCAATCCTCTGTAAATCTCTGGTCCTGCAGGTTTCGAATCCTTCCTGTCATTTTATCCAATTCTGCGTAGTCCATTAATTTTGTCTGCCATTCTTCTTTCGTTGGGACCAGATCAGTTCTCGTACAAGGAAAGGTCACAACTCCTAGGGCTTTTTTTTGTTCAGGGAGAAGGGAGAGAACAAGGAGGGATGTAAGAGATGGAAATTATACATGGTGTGGACAGAGAGAATATTAGCACTCTCTCATAATACCAAAACCCAAGGTTGTCCAATGAAGCTGAATATTGGGACGTTTAGGACAGGCAAAAGGAAGCACTGCAAGATGTAGTAATGGTCACCAAGTTGGGTGACTTTAAAAGGAGATTCGACAAATTCACAGAGGCTATCAACAGCTGCTAGCCACAATGGCCTTATGTACTACTGCCTGAATCAGAGTCAGTATTGCTGTAGTTGTTGGAGGGGCCCATTGAGCTCATGTCCTTCCCATAGGCATCTAGAAGGCCACTGTGAGAACAGGATGCTGGACTAGATAGGCTTTTGGTCTGATTTGTTCATTGACTCCGTTCAGGATTTTGACCTCCCAAAATTCTCCACTCTATTTGTGTACAGAAAAAAAACTTGTGTTTCAGAGCATTTCTCCAGAGAGAGGAGAAATTATCCTCATTATTATGTCGCCATTAGGTGTGGCAGTAGCACAACTTCTCCATCCCCAAGTCCCCACCCCCCTTTGTTGCCAAAGGGTCCTAGCATCATTCGGGATCATGCAGGAGATGGAGGGGAATGATGGCACCACAAAAAAGGTGGATAATATTAGTAGAAAATTCTGCAAAATGGCTTTCTCTTTTGGGGAGGAGGGGGAAGAATGAGGTAAGATGAAGAAAGAAAAATCACATTTTTTATCTTCTAAGAAATTTCGGCTCTGCTCTAGAGAAGGTTGTTCAGCCAGGCAGGTGATTTCCCTGGTGATTCTGATCACTTTCTTCATGTCATGAGAACCATCCTGGAGGCAGGGTGAGGCCGAGGAGAGGGATTGGTGTTGCATTGCCCTGCCACTTGCGAGAATTCCCCAGATGCATTGCATGAGATGCTATTCCAACCATAAGATTTACATACTTGCAAGCCTTTGAAAATCCTCTTTTTCGTTTGGGTAGTTTTCTGGGAGTCCAGAGATGCTGGACTCCCATAATCCTTGACCCTTGTCTATACCGACTGGTGATAATGGGAGCTGGAGTCCAACAATGTCTATAGGGTGCCTTGTTGGTAACTCCTGCACTAGATCTTGGTTTTAACCATGATATTCAGCAGCATATTCAGAACAAACAAAACAGTATTCATCACACACACAATTCATATGTGGAAATCATTGCTACAAGCTGTAATAATGGCCACACTAGCATAAATACCTTTAAAAATGAATTTCAAAAGTCAGGTTGTTCAATGACAACTAGTAATAATCTTGAAGAACAGAACTTCCTTCCACGTTTCATGAACAGAACTTCACTGTTCAGGATTAATGGATGTGGGGGGATACAACAGGAGAAAGCTATTCCAGCATGCCTTGCTTGTGAGCAATCCAGGGTCATTCAGCTGGGAGAGTTGCCAGCTTCGGTCCTTTCCAGTCCATGTAGCTCTGCCTTTAACAGCAACTTGATGCACAGACATTGGGAGGAATTCAGCTCCACATTGCTACAAACATTCCATCAGAATGCATTTCTGCTAGCCCAATGAAATTATCTCCCCATACATGCTGTTCTGGGGGTACTGCTGACCCCCACTTCCACTAATTTGTTGAGTTGGAAGGAAGCCTCATGGTGCTAGTGGAAGTCCTTGTATGGGCTTCTGCTAGCAGGACCAGTTAGTTGAATCTGGCCCCGGATAATGTTTATTTCCATCCTGCAAAAAAAAAAAAACATTGTACCCACTGATTTCTACACATCAGCCTGTTGTGGAAAGCAGACCTGCTCCTTTCTGCTGGCAACCTTGCTGGTTGTCATTATTGGAGACAGAATGCAGGATAAGGGGAATCTTTGGTCAGACCCTGTTAAGCAAATCTTAGGGGTTTTTGTTCTTGTCCAAATCTCATTGTAAAAGTAGGAGACAAATTAGGACATCGGAGCTTAAACTGAACCTGATGCAAAGAGGAGGAACTCCCATAGATCATTTCTTCCTGGTTTTCCAACTTCACGTTCCTCCAACCTAACTATTGCCATAGGGCTGCAACTAGAGTGGAGGTGAAATCTAGACATTTTATGCAGTTGGGTGTAACTTTCCCCATTATTAAAAATAAAATTAAAAGCCTTAGGAGGTTATAAATTTAAGTGGAGGGAAAGTGTGGTGTCCATGTGCTTGACCCTCCCTCCCCATTTCTTTCATTTATAATCTCACACACACCCCCAACTGTTCTTCCACCGGTATCTTAGCTTTTGGTAAAAATGGGAAAATACATACCACCTTCCTATCACTGTTCCTCTATTTATGTTTACATATGCAGACTTACGATGTTGTTTTACACACACACACATACACATACACACACACACACACCTGTGAGGGAACATTGACTGCATGTAATGCCTAGGTAAAGGTAAAGGGACCCCTGACCATTAGGTCCAGTCGTGGCCGACTCTGGGGTTTCGGCGCTCATCTCACATTATTGGCTGAGGGAGCCGGCGTACAGCTTCCGGGTCATGTGGCCAGCATGACTAAGCCGTTTCTGGCGAACCAGAGCAGCGCACGGAAACACCGTTTACCTTCCCGCTGGAGCGGTACCTATTTATCTACTTGCACTTTGACGTGCTTTCGAACTGCTAGGTGGGCAGGAGCAGGGACCGAGCAATGGGAGCTCACCCCATCGTGGGGATTCGAGCTGCCGACCTTCGAACCCACAGCGCCACCTGTGTCCCATGTAATGCCTAGTTTGGCCCTAATTGTTTACTTCAGGCACCGACCTTTACTGGCCACATACCAAAATGGGGAGAACCAGGGAGTCCACTACAGCTGCAGCATAATGACTTGACCCTTGTTACGAAGGAAGCAACCTGGATAATGCCACAAAGAGAAACAATGCAAGAGGCAGGGCTTGGCTATACACAGCAACAAGTCTGGCTTCCAGAGAGACGTACCAAGCTGGGAAGGGAGCCTGGCAGCCAGACAGACCTTACAGTTTCTGAGAGCCAGTCTAGGTAGGATCTGTATTTGGACAGCACTTGGCAGCTGTCAATGCTGAGCCACTGACTGTGAAAAGAAGATGTAGCCTTCCACCACTCAGGCATTCCATGCTGTGCCCCTCCATTTGGATGCAAACTCTCTTCCCCTTTGAGGTTGTGGTAGCAATGTCTAGAGAGGATGCACTTCTGTTTTAAAACAGTTTCATGCACCCATCCCTGGTCATTAACTATTCTGGATGGGGCTGATAGGAGCTGGAGTCCAATACATCTAGAGGGCACCAGGATAGGGATGACTGGACTTAGTGATTCTAATCAGAGAGGTGTCCCCTCCACATATTGCAAGTGTGAGGGACCAGGCATAAAGGTGGGTATCTCAGGGGTGGGGAAACCTGTGGCCCTATCATCTGTGACCATTGGCCATGCTCACTGGGGGCGATGGGAGTTGGAGTTCAGCAACATCTGGAGGGTCACAGATTCCACACCACTGGGGTGTCATAACACTAGCGGTGTTGTGTCTCTTTGTTTTTATGGCAGAATAGAGATGCAGTCTTTTTCTGAGCCTTGCTTCTAGCCAGACACCACTAAGGATTTTACTAATTTCAATCTCATAGGATGACAGATGCAACCAAACAGATTGGCAAAGGAATCCAGGAGTGGAAGGACTGCCTGACGAGAAAGGTGAGTTTTCTGCTCCTCTCCCCTGGGAGTTCCCAGACAGGGAAATCTGGAATATCACAGGAATATCCACTGTTATTGGAGCCAGATATATTTCCCTAGAGATCGCTCCAAGGGACAAAGTGAGGGAGTGAGGGAGACCTAAGGGAGTGAGAATGTAATGGGAAGGTGTCCCTCAATGTTCTCACCTTCTTTTCCCTGAAGAAGAGGGAGAGATACTTTTTCTCCCCAGTGCAGCTCAGCCTTCAACTTTCAACTGGCTTTTACGGAGCCAAGCTTCAGGGGAAAGGACACAGCTTGAAAAACACTCCTTAATCTAAAGAGTCACTGAAAACTATTTGTGGCATTTGTGTGTGTCGGGGTGGTGGTAGCAGCATTCTTACAGTCCACAACTTTTAAAAAGAATTGTTTTTTTTTTAAAAAAAAGATATTTATTAAAGTTTTTTTTAAAAATATAACAATGACAATGAAAAATAAAAAGAAACAAAATACAAAATACAACATAAAAATAGTTTAAAAACAAATAATTTTCCATAACATATCTTCCCTACACTTATTTCCCCAGACCTCCTCATACCTCCCTTCTTTGTATTCCACTTCAATTTGTTAGTTCAGGAAATCCTTACCATTAAGCTTTTACCCATTTGTAAACCTTTTTTTTTCCGTATCTCCTAAAGCATTACAGCTGAAAACCCCTTAGTTTCTATCCAACATCCTTCTAGCATTCATTAATTTTGCAATATTTCTGTAAATAGTCTTTAAATTTCTTCCAGTCTTCTTTCACCATCTCTTCTCCCTGGTCTCGGATTCTGCCAGTCATTTCCGCCAGTTCCATATAGTCCATCACCTTCATCTGCCACACAACTTTTAAAAAGAATTGGCTCATTGTGCACGTTGGGAGACCGCAAACCCTTTTATAGGAGGCTGGGGCAACCCAGTCAGATGGGTGGGTACTACTACTAATATGTGTGTGAGTGTGAGTGTGTTTAATTAAAATAGTAGTCAATGAAGGAAGGAGGGTGGAGATTGTGTTGCTAGTCTCTAATTTTCCTTCCTTCTTTCCTTCCTTCCTTCTGAGGAGTTCAGAGCAATATTCAATATCCAGTTTTATCCTCACCCAGGATTATACCTAAGGCTTAAAGGACAGTGACTATGCCAACATCACCTTCTGAGCTTCATGACTGAGTCTAGGTTTCCTCAGTCCTATTCTTACACTCTGTCCACAACACAACACAAGCTCTGTATCATATGTCCTATAAGTGTTTGTGACATTTGCACTACCACGTTCCATGCAGCAATGCACACACCTAGGGAAATATTCTTCTCCCGGCACCATGTTTCTACAGACTGTTCTGGGTAAAAAGAAACCTGGAGCCAGTGCCGAATTGTACTAGGACTCCCTTATTCAGGCGATTCTCCAAACTATTGTTCACCTTTTCTGTGTATGAATTTCAGTGTGTTTTCAAGTAGCTAGAGATACACAGTAGTAGACAAAAGCTTCTGAACCGTCTTGGCAAAACAAAGAACTGTTAAATGTCAGATCTATTTAGGCAAGCAAGATGCACATTCAAGATCATGAAAAGTGAGAGCAGCATTCTACAAGTGTTCTGCCTTAGCATAAAAATAGATGTTGAATTCTGTAAGCTACCTAATGCTTGCAGGGATGGAGAATATTGTGAAGGAAAGGCGCAAAATGAATTGGCAAAAGTTATTATTGCTTTCCGGCAACCAAGTCAAGCCAAATTCTCTTAACTCAGAGACTGCACAGATCTAGCATTTCCATCATCATCATCATCATCATCATACCTTGCCCATCTGACTGGGTTGCCCCAGCCACTCTGGGTGGCTTCCAACGTAAATAAAAGCATAATAAAACATTACACATTAAAAAGCTTCCCTATACAGGGCTGCCTCCAGATGTCTTCTAAAGGTTATATAGTTATAAAACCTTGAAGTTTTTATCAATATTAATTAACCTGGATACATGTTTGCTCAACAATTAATTGCAGCATGCAGAATTTCCACATAGGTGAGTTCAACACAAGCCACCAAGAATATATTAACAATTACAACATGCAAAAGTAGCACAGGTTGCACACAGACTTTGCCGGCAAGCAGGTAAACAGGGCATTAGACACACTTCTAATACATCAGCAAAGCATTAAATAAGGCCTTTGTCTCCAGAGAGAATTACACTGCAATCCTAGGAACACATTAAGACTTCATTATGTAGATACTTCTCCACAGTGGGTTAGAATTAGAAAGGAACAGGGCAAGGTCTGCCTTAAACTGCTAATTCACCTAATGAAACCACCCAAGGTGTCTGCAGATCTTGCCACCCAAACTCATAATTACCTCCACCAGGGGGAAAAAGCATACCAAAGTATTGTGGAACCTGAAAGGCCAACAGATTCATTGTGACATAAGCTGTCATCGACTAGAGTTCACATCTTCTGATGCATGAAGAGTTATGCACAGTTAGTGGATATACATGGACATAGAGGGGGAAAGATAGTAAACAATGAAGCCAAATAGCATGAAATGCAGGAGCGGCAGGCTCTGTTTACACATGTACGTGTGCATACACATTGCAGACAAAGATTTCAGCACTTGTATGATTGGATGAAACCCACCACGTCCCACCATTGCACACAAAAACATGCCCCATTGCCTGAACAGGGCTACAACCTATGATTATTCTGTGCAAAGCTTATATGTCAACAAAATAAACATAGTGGCCAATCACAACAGCAATGTGCAAGAACACAACATTCCTAGCTTCACTATGCTAATTTTTTAATTACCTACCTGGAGTAGGAGAGGAAACTATTATCTATGTTTATGCCATTTCACGCTGGAATGAAGTGCCTTCACAGAAAAATGATGGCTTTTAGGTTAGGAACAAAGTGTTTTCTAAAGACTGCCAATGGTTTCTGAATATTGCCATTTTTGTGTTGCTTTATTCTTTTCTGTAGAGACTGACTTGCTTGTCCTAGGTCAGGCATCCCCAAACTTGGCCCTCCAGTTGTTTTGGGACTACAACTCGCAACATCCCTAGCTAAGAGGACCAGTGGTCAGGGATGATGGAAATTGTAGTTCCAAAACAGCTGGAGGGCTGAGTTTGGGGATGCCTGTCCTAAGTAGACACCAGAAGGGCATTGTTGATAGGGCATTACAAAAAATACATGTAATGCATTGGAAGATGAGCTGGTAAATGAACACCTGATGATATGGTTAGCTTTATGGATGATGTCTGTAAGACTGTTGCTTGTATGAAAAGGGAGGTAGAGTTGGCATCTGGGCTTGTTGCAGAATCTGGTCCTTAGGTTTCTGTCTCCATTTGATGGTTAATTGTTGCTAGTGACTAGCCAGTTTCAATTGAGGGACTTTCTGCAAGTGTGGACAGGGCTACCACCCAAGGCCTTGTCCAGGATAGGCTGTAGATTATTCACGATGCATTGGGGCACCTTTACCTGGGAGCCATAGGTGACAACAAGTTATTTTCTCTTCTGGATCTGAGTTGTAGAAGGATATGCCTGGGAGTCAGACTGGCTTTTTCAGTCTCTTATTTGCATTTCAGGGTGAGGGTGTCATCAGTTTCAGGAATGCCTGATGTAAATATTGAGTTCCTTTCTAAGGAGCTGGAACAAACGTGGTTGAATTGTGGGGCTTGACTACAGACAATGAATCATGTAGTGCTGGGGTTGCCAACACTGCTCCCCCCCCCCTTTGACCACTTCAAAATTGCTGATGGTCTTAGCAGACCAAATTATGATTTTCCTGTCTGTTGTTTAGCAATTGTAGATGCTAAAGAATTAAAACATGACTATTCTAATGCAGTGGATTTGCCTGTCATACTACTGTTCCTTTTTATAAACCAACCACTCCCACTCAGGTTCAGCATGAGAGTGAGGAGACTTTGCTGATATCTAAAGTTCCTCCGACTTTTTGGCCCAGATCAGGGGTAGCCAATGTGGTGCTTTCCAGTTGCTTTGGACTGCAACTCTCACCAGCCCCAGCCAATGGTCAGGGATGAAGGGAACTCCCCTGAGTCTGTGTGGCTCATTTGACATCAACGTTAAACTGATCCTTTAATGTCACTAGCTCAGTCATGTGGAATGCTCTTCCAATAGAGATTCAACAGGTGTTTGCTGAAAAATTTAAGTGCCGCCATACTTATAGAGTCAACAAAGAAACATAGTTAGCTCGCAATCTGTTTTAAATTCTTATATACTTTTTAGTGTCTCTGTGTGTGTTTGTGACAGCTTTGATTATATATTTGTGTGTGTGTGTGATACAATTATTTTAAAAAATAAAAACAAATAATAAATAATATGGCGCCCACAACATCTGGATAGCATCACGTTGCCTACTCACCTAGGTGATGAAGGTGTTATTGATCTATGTCAGATAGAGAACAGGCCTTTGGGTTTGAGGGCTGAAGAAAGCAGACCCTGAAGGACAATACAGTTTTGAGCACCTTATGGTCTATCTTCCCCAGGACACCTCCTGAATGTGAGCATCAGCGGCCAAGGCCGCCCTGACTACCTCCTCTTGACCTGGGAAAGGCCCTCTGGAGGTGTCCGGGGCTTTTCACTAGCCCTTTATGACTTCAAGACAGACTCTTTGCTGCAGAATGGATCAGCTGGGATCGATGCCACCAGTTTCGACTTCCAGGGCTTGCTTCCTGGGACACGATACAGCATTGAAGTCACCGTGCTGCTGGTCTGTGCACGAAACTACAGCAGGAGAGTCATCGGGCAGACAGGTAAGTGGGAGACAAATGCTGCGTGAGGCTATTCTGAGCATAGAGTTGGTTTATATTTAGAAACATGGACATTGCCTTTTCTCGCTTTCATTCACACACTCAAGACTCAGCATGCCACATTGTGTAATGGTGGCCTCCCCTTGACATGCCTGGCTGTCAAGTGCTCACTTCTATAATAATAATCATAATTTTATTGTTTATACCCCACCCATCTGGCTGGGTTTCCCCAGCCACTCTGGGCGGCTTCCAGAAAAATATAAAAAATAATAACATTTCAGACATTAAAACCACCCTGAATAGGGCTGCCTTCAGATGTTTTCTAGCTTACTGAACAAGTAAAAAAACAACTCAGAGGGTCAGGATGGAAGCAAGAACCACCCTGGCTTGTGAGCTGCTATGCCGTGGAGGAAAGTCCCACTTGGCTAGCACTATGCCTTGCACTAGTGCAGATAGTTCATTGAGCCTTGCCCTCAAAAATCAAAGCTGCCATTTCATTGTCAAAGCTACCAGCTACCCATAAAGAAAGGAAAGGATAACGGAGCAACCTAGGACTTTTGCTTTCATTTAATACCTTCTGCCACTCGTATCCTCCTTAGAGTCTGAAAATACGTGGCAGAAGATGCTTCTGGGAGGCTGTCCCAGTCACAGCTTTCACACTGATGTTCATGCAAATACAGTGGTACCTCGGGTTACATACGCTTCAGGTTACATACGCTTCAGGTTACAGACTCTGCTAACCCAGAAATAGTACCTCGGGTTAAGAACTTTGCTTCAGGATGAGAACAGAAATAGTGCTCCAGTGACGCGGCGGCAGCAGGAGGCCCCATTAGCTAAAGTGGTGCTTCAGGTTAAGAACAGTTTCAGGTTAAGAACGGATCTCCAGAACAAATTAAGTTCTTAACCCGAGGTACTACTGTATCTGCACTCCTGTGTATAGGATGCTTGTCAAAAATAACCACACAACAGGAGAGGGGTTCTCCCTCTTTCAGCCTTGGCATTTTTTGTGTGAATAAGCAGCACAGTAAAAATAATAAAAAAAGGATTGAGTTACAAATCTTAGCTTGTTATTATGTCACTATTTAAATGAATGATTAAATTAGATTGTTTTAATACCAGTTGCAGATTGTTTTGTGCTGATCGGTCAGTTTTTATGGATATTTTATAGTTATATTTGGCGACTTGTAGTAGTGGTTTGATCATCGTTAGCTCGGGTTACATACGCTTCAGGTTACATACGCTTCAGGTTACAGACTCTGCTAACCCAGAAATAGTACCTCGGGTTAAGAACTTTGCTTCAGGATGAGAACAGAAATTGTGCTCCAGTGACGCGGCGGCAGCAGGAGGCCCCATTAGCTAAAGTGGTGCTTCAGGTTAAGAACAATTTCAGGTTAAGAACGGACCTCCAGAACAAATTAAGTACTTAACCTGAGGTACCACTGTACCATCAAAGGTTAGAAAAGTGCAGGATCACTTTACAGTATACTTGTTTTTTTCTATGACATCTACAGTGGTGTGAACTTGATTTTGGATGGAAGAAGAGCTTCTGCTAGCTCTTCCAGGCTGAATTGCTTTAGCTGTGTCAGGCTAAATATAACATGATGTACCAGTACTTGCGGTTCTACATCCAGTATTTAGCACAAATGCAGCAACATCTGGCTATTTTTTCTGCTTGCACATCCAAGTTGGGCCAATAAAATGTGTGTCTGGCCCATCGTTTATGCAACACTATACCCTCTTGTTCACAACTTCCAGATGCTTTGCTGGGGAGGGGGAATACTTTGTTCCATTATCCCTTCTCAGCATTTGCCATTTCATTCCAGAAACATCTGAATCGTATAGCTAAAAGCAACATTTTGTTTTGTGCAAGCAACATTGCTTTTATTAACGCTGCAATTCTAAGTATTTCCTGCTTGGAAGCAAAGTCTCATTAGTTAGAATGAAACTTGCTACCAAGTTAGTTTTCTTAAGATGGATCACAGCTAATCCTCCAAAGCACTCTGCATCTTATTCTTTTGTACAGCTGCAGGAGGGTTTTTTATCTTCCTCCCTGGTTTGCAATTTACATGTACAATGATATTGAAATCAACTAAGGCAAACTGATTTGCAACCTTTCCCTGTGACTTGCACAGAAACTGAGAGCAATTGTCAGGCTCTGCAGGCAGCTGGCAGCAAAGTTAGCTCAGAGTGATTCCATGGCCGCCTGTTCCTAATGTAATGGTACCACAACCGTCTCACAATATCCTTGTGGACTTTGGAACAGTGGGAGCCACTAATTGCAGAAACAGCCCAAGGTTTTCTGTTGGAGCAACTGATACGAGTCGTTCTATTACAGACAAACTGTGCCCAGACAATTCTGTTACAGAGAAGTGTTTTCCAGGCTTATGAAAAATTCCTTTGATCGCAGAAGTTCATGTATCAGTCACCAGCTGAAATTTGCTGAATGCAGTGTTTTCACAAAAACTGTCTTTACCACAGCCACACATTTGAGGTGGTGTACGTTTCCATTTAACTGCTTTTTATTGTCATTCAAGCTGTAGCAGAACCTCACTGCAGTTTTTGCTTGTGAAAGTGCCTCTGAAGTATAGCAACAACCAGGGTCGGAGCTAGGGTAGGATTGCACCTGATCCAAGTCCCCACCAAAATCATAATTCATAGAACCGTATAGTTGGAAGGTATTCCAAGGATCCTCTAGTCCACAACCCTCTGCAATGCAGGAACCCTAGCTAAGTATGGCCTTCCAAACTCAGTTTCAAAACCTCCAATGAAGGTAAAACATGCTATATGCATTATTTAGTAAATGAAATTTACTTTTTAAAAAATAATGTGTTAGGTGAGATCACTGGTTGTAGTAATGATTTAAATCCTGCAAATATTTAGGGTGTGTACCTACTGTGTGATAATGTGCATTCGGTGCTGGATGCAGGAACCTTTTTCGGGTGCTGTACACATGACCTCATCCCCATGTCATCCCTGCCCCTGTGCTAATGGTTGATCTGCTGGAGTGCTTATAATCCATTTTGTGCTGAGAATGCATTCTCAAGCACACGCTGCCGGCGTGTGTACACAGAGCAGGCTTTCTCAGGTCACCTCCTATTGGGACAGACCTTCCGGCCTTGCAGGACTGTGCCACTCCCCCTCCCCATATTTAACTTGTCTATGAATGAAATAGTCAAAACAGGAAGCAATACCATACCTTCGTTGTCTCTGTATGGTGATGCACACCAGTATATCAGCACACCAGTTTCCAAAGACTGTAGAAAACACCTTAAAAAAAAAAGTCTGTGGACACAGTAATTCAGGAGAGTAGATAACACTGTTGCACACTAATTTTAAAACATGCCCACCTGTGTTTACAGACAACCGGGCTAGCAGCTGCTACTTTATGCCATTGCATAAAGCTGTGTACAAAGGCAAAAAAGGTAAAGGGACCCCTGACCTTTAGGTCCAGTCGTGACCGACTCTGGGGTTGCGGCCCTCATCTCGCTTTATTGGCCGAGGGAGCCGGGGTACAGCTTCTGGGTCATGTGGCCAGCATGACTAAGCCGCTTCTGGTGAACCAGAGCAGTGCATGGAAACGCCGTTTACCTTCCCACCGGAGCAGTACCTATTTATCTACTTGCACTTTGACGTGCTTTCGAACTGCTAGGATGGCAGGAGCTGGGACTGAGCAACGGGAGCTCACCCCATCGTGGGGATTCAAACCGCCGACCTTCTGATCAGCAAGTCCTAGGCTCTGTGGTTTAACCCACAGCGCCACCCACGTCCCTTGTACAATAGTAAAGTCCTATGTAAAAAAGCATGCTATAATAAAATGGCAACTGTGCATTTCAGAGGTAGAGTGTGTACACTCTACCTTAATCTGAAAGGCAAAACTTTGGAGCACCAGGCGCTGTCAGTTCTCCCAGTCCCAGAGTCATCAGACCTCCTAAAATAATCCATGAATATTCACCAACTGTGTCTATCCAAGTCTTGCTGCTTATCGTTTTATTATAACTGGTGTTAATGTTTTACGTTATAAAATAGGGGGGTTGTGTTTCATGTTCTTTGCCCTAGGCATCAAGATACTTAATTGTGGCCCTGGCAACAGCCCAGCACTTCTTTACCTATAGACACCCTGTTTCCTGTTTCCTGTTTCCTGTGTCTGCATGCAGGCTGAGTTTACATAAGGCTGAGCTGAGGACTGTGAAGCTTTAAGCATGCAATCATAGGTGCACTTTCCCCAATCACAGTGGGTTTTATTTCTGAGTAAACATTAGTCGACTTTCACTGTGAAGTGTTCATCTTTCAGTTCAGTGGTGGGGAACCCGTAGCCCTCCAAGTTTTGCTATAGTACAACTAAGAACCTAATTCGTTCTGGAGGTCTGTTCTTAACCTGAGGTACCACTTGAGCTAATGGGGCCTCCCACTGTTGCTGTGCCGCCACCACACGATTTCTGTTCTGATCCTGAAGTAAAGTTCTTAACCTGAGGTTAGCAGAGTCTGTAACCTGAAGCATCTGTAACCCGAGGTACCACTGTACTTCAGATAGGCTAGAACAGAACTCACATAAAATACTTAAAAATCTGGTCAGAACAGTGGCGTAGCATGGGTTGTCAGCACCCGGGGCAAGGCAAGTAATTTGCGCCCCCTAACCCATGGATTTGCGCCCACTAACCCTAACCCCCAGATGTTGCGCCCGGTGCGGCCGGCCCCCCCCTGCACCCCCCACGCTACACCACTGGGTCAGGATTTGAGAGAGATAGGAGCAGGTTTGGGGATCTGGTAAATATTCTGAGATGCTTACTCACTGGCAACTCTGTTTTGGAACCTTCACCTTGTTTTAGCTCCCTTAGCTGTGCGGGACGTGATCCTCAGCTATGATGGCCCTTCTGTGTTAGTAGCCTCTTGGAGTGAAGCCCCTGGCGGGAAAGATGGCTACCAGCTGGTTCTGTACCACATAGACTCACAGGCACCTGTCAGGAATGTGACTCTCCCTAAAGGGGCCACCACCTTCCGCTTTGAGAGGCTTCGAGCTGGCAGTGAATATGCCCTGCGAATCACCACCCTGGCTGGATATTCCAAAGCAAGCACCAGTGCACGTCAATGGACCGGTATGGAAAGTTGCTACTCTGACCTGAGGGCATTGTTGGAGGATAAAATCAACTCTGTAGAGACAGAAGCGTCTCCAGAAATTAATCAGATACCTGGGCGGGGCTATGTTATCTCATTGTTCCCGCATGCTCAGGGAGTAGTGAGAGGAAAAGAAAGTAGGCTGGGGCTAATTAGCCATGCCTGAGATTAGTTTATGACACCCATGGAGCTTATGAGGCCTGACATTTTATCTATTTATTATAAAGTGATTTATGACTTGCCTTTCAGCCCAGTGCAGTCCCTAAGGCGGCTTACAATTTAGATAGGCAATTTAGACAATTGTTGTCTATGGAGTAAGACTCACCTTCAAGCAGCCAGGCAGGAAAAGATGACAACCGGTCACTGGGAATCACAAATGGAGACACTGCTGTTGGTGCTCATGTGCTGGTTGCAGGCTTCGCATGGCCACAGTGAGAACAGGATGCTGGGCAGAAGGGTCTTTAGCCAGCTCTGGTGGGGCTCTTATATCCCTGTGTTCTTAAAACTGATCACTTTCTCTTCCATTAGGCCAAAGGCAGAGAAGCTGTGGTTCTTGCTGGACTCACAACTCACATCATCACTGACTGTTGGCAATGGTGACTGGGGCTGATGTGAGCTAGAGTTCAACAACATCTGCAGGGCCACCTCTGCTTTAGGCTACCAGCGTGCCATCAAAAATTGGCACATGTATGTGTGAGCAAGGCAAGCAAGTAAAAAATGTCAGTGGCTTAGCTGCTTTCACTGACTGATTTGTTTGCAAGGGTACTGGAGTGTCCTCTTCTGAGGACTGGGGACTTCCATGGAGTGGGGACTCCTCTTCTTGGAGCAGCTTTCCTTTGTCCCAACAGCTCCTGTTGCCCCCAAGGCGTTGGCATTCCATAGCAACTCCAGCTCCAGTCTGACAGCCTCATGGGCCAAAACAGAGGGTGCAGAATGGCTCCATCTCACTCTGCAGAACCTCCACACCGCAGCTGAGAGCAGCACAGTGTCGCTCAGGAGAGGCCTGTCCAGTTACGTCTTCCAGCACCTGCAGCCGGGCACCCCCTATCGCCTAGGGATCAGCGCTGCAGCTGGGCTTTACCTAATAGAGGGGCCCAATGTCACAGCTTATACATGTGAGTATGCAGCAGAATACTGTTCAAGGCACTTGGAAGTCAGGTAGGCAGGCCTAAAGTAGAATGAGAGGCTACTTTGAGCCTATGAAACAGAATAAGGCAGGGTTACAATAACAGGTAGTCCTTATCCTGAGAGACCTAGAAGCTTGCTCTGAGTCTGTTTAATAGGGATAACTAACACACATGAACATGTGTATAGTGCTTCTGGCTGTGAAATAAAGACAGTCTTATTGTTCTTTTCTCATTATTTGGTGATTGTGTTTCCCTACTGTAATAGAGGCTCCATAATTTACTTTCTGAATACATGAACCAGAGACATTGTGTTTTACGTTACCAAAGCAGTGCCAATAAAGTTGAGAATTTCCAAAAGTCAACCAGACTTTTTCCAGTCGGTGGGCGGGGGAGGGGGGTTTATTAGTGCCGGAGTATCCTCCAGGTCCCAGTGACCATTTCTAAAAGGCCATCCCTATATTCCAGTTGACTAGCTTTCATGTTTGACGAATCCAAGCTACCTGCAAATCGAGCCTTTGGTTTTTTCCTCACTTGTATTATGCAAAGCAACTAAATTCATTTCCTTCCTTTGAAGTATGGGTTTCCCTTACATCAACTGTAGTTGCCATCAGGGAGACTTGACATTGTGTGTGTTTGTAAGTCTTAATATTCAAAATATTCCCCTATTTCTCATAGAACTCAAGAGCAGAGCAGGTACATCCCAAACATCCCCCTTTGTTTACATCACATTCAGACATGCATCTGAAATAGAAGTCAAACCTCCAGTTTTGTGCTCCACTTATCAGTGCTAGCTCGACCCTTCAATTATCCTAAGAGTTGAGATGGAGAACTCTGAATCATATGAGCAGCTAAGGGTTTGGAAAGCTATCACAATCTATTTACTAATTATTCCTAAAGCACCTAACATGATTTGTTGGCTCTGAATTAAGGAAGACATAAGCTCTGTCCACAGGTTTACAGACCACATCACACTTTTCAACCTGGTGCCCTCCAAACTACAACTCACATCAGCCCTGGCCAGCATGACCAATGGTCAGGGATGATCATAGCTGTAGTCCAATACATCAGGAGAGTACGAGGTTCAGGAAGGCTGACAACACCCTATTTCCTGGCAGTTCATTAATGGTGAACACTGATCCTTCCTTTCATTTTTTCCCCAGACCCCCTGAAACCAACCAATGTGAGCTTGGTCAACAGTGGCAAAAATAACACTTTGAAAGCAACATGGAACTCACCAGCTGGAGGAAGAGAATTCTATCTGGTGATTCTGCAGGAAGGGGAGAGCAGGACACCTGTCAGAAATGTATCGGTGGCAAGGAACAGCACACAGGTCACTTTCCAAAGTCTGAGCCCTGGGAAAAGCTACATTGCCTTGGTGACCGCTGTTGCTGGACCCCATAAAGCATCTACAAAGAGCATCTCTGCCTGGACATGTAAGCAGGGCTTGAAGTTCAGATCCTGCCGGGAGGCAGTGGCTCCTATAGAAATGCTCTGCTACTTGTTTTGGGCAGGAGGGTATTTTAGTTACCTGACTGAAGGGAATTCTGGTAAGGTGAGGACACTCAGGGAAGAATTCAAGATAGCTTTAAGGAGATCACTCTGTCAGTGCAAGCATTTCTACTTGCTGGATGGAATTATCTCCCCACTCCTCTTTTCCCGCACACCATTCTGGGGCTTCTCCCAACCCCTCAGCCAACTGGAGATGAGGGCACAGAGGGAGGAGAGGGTGGGGAAAAACCCATTGCGCTAGTGGGGACCCGTTAGTTGACTCCATCTCTCACTTTCTTCAGCGCCAACACTGATGCTTCATCAACTTCAACCTAAGGGACCACAGAAAGAGGTTTCTTCACCACAGGGTCATAAAGTATGGTTCAAAGGCAAATGAGGGCACCAGCTTGCTGAAGCTAAGCAGGTTTGGGTCTGAATGGGTGACTTCCTGGAAACCACATGTGCACTGCCTTGGTTTCCATGATGGGAGAAAGGCAGGATAGAAATGCAAGATTTTTGTTTGTTTAGCATTCCCAACCATCTGTCAGGGTCAGTGAAGAGAGACTCCAAGAGAACAGTTCTCTGTCTTGGCTGGGGCTTCAGTTATTAGGCATTGGACAAAACAAATATTCTGAGTTGACTTGAAGAGGAGACCTTTCTGATAATTATGTCCATCTTCTACTCTGGAAGCTGGGATGGGAGAAACATCACAATGAATCTTCTGAGAAAGGGTTATTTTTTTGGTCACCCTTTCATTCTACACTCCCAAATAGGTGCTCCCCAATTTGTATCAACCCAGACCTTTCATAGAAGGCCCTGTGCATAATTTTGTGTCTGTCTTTCCCCCTTCCAGATCCTGCAGCTCCGCCAGGTGGGAGCTTGTCGAGCCAAGGCAGTGCCCACATGCTCCGTGCTCACTGGCAAGAGGCGCCTGGGACTGGCTACATGGCAGCATTGTACACCACGGAACCCCACATGCTGGTGCAAAACAAATCCGTGCCTAAGGGTCATAACAGTCTGCACTACGAAGGGTTAATACCAGGCACACGCTATTCCTGGGAGATTTGCACCATTGCTGGGCCCTACATCTCCCCACCCCTTGTCCTTAGCAACTGGACACGTAAGTGCCATGGGAAGTCCAATAGGCTGTCATGCACATGGCTACCAGGTCCAGACCTTGAGAGTTTCCTTGGGTAATTGAAGGGGGAAAGGAGCTGCCACTGAAGTGGGAAAGGGGTCTGGGTGGGTGCAAGAGAGACAGGTGGGGCCTGTCAAAGTTCAGTCACCCCCAAAGCCCTGGAGCTTAGTGAGGAGGTGATTTTAGAGCTGAAAGGCTCGCAATCTCTTTCAGAACTGGTGGCACTGGACTGACATTTCACACTTTTGCCGTCACTGTCACCATCATTTCATTTGTGTGCTGCCTTTCCACTTATGCTCAAAGCAGCTGACAGCAATACACCACAAAATCAACAAGAACTATTTCACAATAATGATACAGCAGCATGTAACAACGTCACAAGAAAACAACATTTCAGTACTGTGAATGTAGGCACCTCCTGGTGGAAGCAAAAGTAATGAGGGAGTCTGAGCAGTTTCACCTTAGTCCTAGCTGCTGCTGCTGCTGCTATGTCCTCAACAAATTAGCAAATACTGTAATAAAGTCCATCTGATCAAATCGCAAAGCCTCAGCTTCCCCAAAGGACCACTGCACTTTTGGTGTCATTATTTGGGCAGCGTTAAGGCTTCCAAAGGCAAAGGGGTGAAGAAGCTGGAGACAAACCTCAAAAATGCCTGAAATTGGTCTGATCTCCTCCTTTCAGATCCTTTGCCTCCGGAGCATCTGAGCCTCAGTAATGGCGGTCACAGCACCAGGTCACTACGGGCTTCTTGGCGGAGTCCCTCTGGGGTCAGAGGCAATTATGCAGGGACTCTCTTGGAAACTAAATCCCAGTTGGTAGTGAAAAATGTAACAGCGACGAAGGGTGGGACAAATGTCACCTTTGACGGGCTGATCCCAGGGCGTCAGTATACTCTGAAGATGATGGGAGTGGCTGGACCATATCCATCCATCATTCAAACAGCCAGTGACTGGACATGTGAGTATGCCATTTTCTGGAGAGGTAGTTGAGGGTCCTCCCAGCAAGTTCTGTCCCTGGTTGATTTCCACTGAGTCTCCCTATTTACCCATGAACAGGAGAGAGAAGATGTATCCCATCTGAAGGAATAGTAGAGGCAGGAAGACAGGGAAGTGGCTGGTAGGGATATTATGAGGCCTGGTTTGGCCTTTGTTGACAGAAGGAGTTTATCCTGATTCAGAATTGCAGTGTGTGAAATTTTCACAAGCGTTTCAGAGTTTTGAATTCGGACCTTTGACCTTTCAATTTCAAAACATTTTCAAACTTCTCTTTTAAAATCTTAATTCTTGTTGATGAATTTAAGGCAAGAAACAAACCGGTAAAGTAAATAATTTTATACTTTTGCCACCCAAAGCAACAATAATAAAAAAAACAAACCCAAGTTCCAAATCCAAAACTATCCATAACTGGTAAATGTTAAAAAAAGAAAAAGAAATGGATCAAGGCTTCAATTGGTCTGTTAGGGGTTTTTTCATCTCCAAATTAGGAGAATCTGCATGTGTATCCCCTTCCACCCATTGCCCAGGTTTCTGATTTCCTCCTCACACCTGAGCAAAACATAAATATTGTTTGGACCATACAAGAAGTATTACTGTCTCTTGGAGCACAGTATCCCCACCCTCCCTGTATGAATCATATGGACTTTTCCTATCTGCATATATCTGACAGCCATGAGTATGAAGTGCCTTTAGGCTGCACATCCCATTTCCCCCCAGTGGATAAATATTATAAACCTGTGTATATGAAAAGGTAAATTCATAAGCATCTAGCCCCAAAGGGAAGTTACCTGTAACATAACCAATTGGGACCATTTGTGGATTGAAGCCAGGGTGGGTGGGCAGAGCAGAGTGTCTGGACTTGGAGGGTAGCAATCTCCTTACTGATATGAGTTTTTCAGGAGAAATTAAAGCTTGCTGGTATTTTGGTCCCACAACTGCACCCCAGGTTTTTAGGTCTCATGCACATGTTAAATAAATAACAAATAGCAACCATTTCCCAACACCCAAGAACACCTGCCCTTGTGGAGAACATCTGCATTGGCTTCTGTATCTCACCTCTCTTTCCTCCCTGAATGTAATTAGATCTAATGGCTAATGAGTCATCTCAGGCTGTGTCTTTTAAGAGGGCAGGGGGAACGGCATTAGGCCCCTTGCCAGTGCCCCTGGGCACTCTAATCTAGTGTGGATGTGATGTAAGACAGTGTCCTGTTCCCAGTGCTGAAATAAGAGTCTGCCAGTCCAATGGGATTCTGTAGGAGAATTAGGGAAGGAGATGCGGTCTTGTCCTTTGCATCAGAAAGCAAAATGTCTTGGCCTGGCATTGCTGTATGGTGCTGACCAGCCACTGAGAAATCTTTTTTTCCCCCAGACCCTTTGCCTCCTTCAAGGGTTACACTGGCCAGTAGCAGATGGTCCCCCAGTCTGGTTGCCACTTGGGACCTGCCTCCAGGTGACAGAGACCAGCTCTTTTTGCGAATCTACAGCCAGGAGCATCCTCTGCAGAGGAACATCACAATTGGGCCAGGCATGCGGAATTTCACTTTTGAGGGCCTTCTTCCTGGCAGCCAATACTTCTTGGAGGTTATAGCACTGGCAGGACTATACCGGGCTTCAGCACAGGTGGTCTCTGCATGGACATGTGAGTATGCCAAAGAATTTCTGAACCGTGTGAGGGCTCAGTAGTGACACTCTCTTAAGCTTCCGTCATTTGTGCAATCTAACATCTCATCCTCTTGTTAACCCCAAGAATAGCAGACGCTCCAAGTGTCCCTATTTTCCAGGGACGTCCCTGATTTAGAGAAGGTGCTTCAGTTTCTGACTTGATCCCAGAATATCCCACTTTCCCTTAGGATGTCCCTATTTTCATTGAAGAAATATTGGACAGTATGGAGTTATCCAACCCCCAAGCTGTCTGAAGGCAAACCTGTATAGGGAAGTTTTTTTGAAAAAGCATTTAATGTTTTTTATATATGTTGGAAGCTGCCCAGAGTTCTGGGGCAACCCATTAAGATGTGTGGGGTATAAATAGTAAAATTATCATTATGGAATGGGACGTCCCTATTTCCATCGGAGAAATGTTGGAGGGTATGGAATAGGTCGAGTAATGTAGCATTGGAACAAAATTATTTGAGTGTTAATAACGCACTGCCGGTTAAACCACAGAATGTGTAAATCTAGGAATTTAGCAAGCAGGCGGCAAAAGCCTCTAGTGTTGGTGTGATGCAACCCAAGATGCCACAGTGATACATGTCACATTAAAGCTAACACAAAATGCCTCTGTGAAAGCAGCTGTGTGCCTGCTTCCTTATGCCACCATGATGTCCCTCCCACACACCATTTTTGTTGCAACCACAGATCCTCTGTCTCTGGCTAATGTCAGTGTGAAAAGCAGCCAGAACCCCCAGCAGCTGACTGTGAGCTGGATGGAATCAGGAAGAGGACGAGAGTACTGGGTGCAGCTCTACTCGGGTGAATCTCTCTCCATTATCCGGAATGTTTCAGTGCCACATGGAACCACCCAGGTGACCCTCGATAGCCTGGTGCCAGGGACTCAGTACCGGGTCGAGATTGTCTCCAGAGCTGGACCACACCACATTTCCTCACAAACAGCCATTGGCTACACAGGTACAATGTTGCCCCCTTCTGTCTTTTCTCCCAGGCCAAACATTCTAGTTAAGTTCGCACTCAACACTAAGCCTAATGCGTTTGTTGACATTCATACACAGACTTTATGCTCACTGTGGTTTACAGTCTAAAATATTGACTTGCAATCTGAAATATCATAACGCAGAAGGGAACATGGGGAGGGGAGGGAAGCAAAGTGTTGTATCCATCTAAAACAGTCATATTCAGAATAGTTCCGCTTAAATCAATGGACGTAAGTTAGCCAATATTGATTTCGTGGGTCTGACGTATTAGATACAACCCCCAACTTTTCCTTAGTATAACTTAATGACCTGGTGGAATGGCCACTGACTAAGGCAAATTGCAATGGGAGGAGCAAATGGGCATTGGCTCCAGCTAAGCCTCTTGCTTCATTAGAGTCTTGTTGACTCTTGTCCCTATTTCATGATTACTTTTTACTCTGACATTTTGTGGTACTCGCTGATGACTCGGGTTCTTGCCTTGCCTGTGGGCTTGTTCAGAACCTACTTGTTGCTGTTTCCCTCCTGTATTTGTTGTATGGCTTGTGTGTCATATCTCAAAGGACATAGAAAATTTAGAAAGGTTGCCAGGGGTTACACAACATAGAAATCAACAAGATGGCTGTCCCCTCAGGCATGGCTGTCTTCTGTCAACAGTTCTTTCCTGAAACCCTTTGTGGTTCTCCTTCTAGTGCCCTTGATGCCACTTGCTGTGACGGTGACCAGCCACGGCTCCTCAGTGTTGACAGTGCAGTGGAAGGCCCCAGCCGGACAGAGAGATAGCTACATGGTCTCCGTGTCTGAAGAGGACTCCACAGCTATCAGAAGCCACACGGCTGTCGAGAAAGCCAGCACTAACCTCACCATAGAAGGGCTAACCCCAGGCATATGCTACCTCGTTGCAGTGTGGGCACTGGCTGGACCGTACAGCTCCACGTCTCGGAACAGCACAGCCTGCACAGGTGAGTCGGGTGGTCAATCCAGTGGGAAGAGAGGGTGTTACATCTCGGGTGGAGGAAGATCTGTGAGAAATAATTGAGCCCATGCAGCTGATAATAGCAAACAGTGTTATGGAGTTACATCTGAATGAATTCTGATGCAAAAGACTTGAGCAGGTTTGGATGGTGGTGCAGCTCTTCCCTGCAGCACGAGTCAGGCACTAGATCTGCAGTAACTGTCAGATATCTTCATACTCTGCTTTCGTGGAGCCGTTGCATAGACTGATCTTCTCTTTAGCACTGGGCTTGTGATTAGCAGAAGTTGACTATTGCTCCAGCTGTATCACTGTGAAATATGTGGGGTGTTGCTGTGCCATGGGAATCAACGGCCCTTTGTGTCTGAATGTACCCTCTTCTTCTTTTTCCCTGGAAGCCCCTGCTGCTCCTGTGAACCTGACCCTGAGTAACGTTGGCAACTCTTCTGTGCTACACACAGCCTGGGGAGAGCCTCCAGGAGGAAGAGACCACTACCGGATGGTCCTGTATAGCCTAGTGCCTCCAGGCATGGAAAGAGTTCGGGTTGTGCAGCCAAGCACCCAGGACTTCCTTTGGACGGGTTTGCCATCAGGAAGCCAGTTTGCTGTGCAGGTCATCACAGTGAAAGGCCAAGCTGAGGCCCCTTCGACCATTGCTGTTGAGTGGACATGTGAGTCTGACAGGCTAAGTCCCACCCCATGGTTGAGGAATGCACCTGTTACCATCTGACATGCAGCTTCCTTGTACAGTTCTAGGCCTAGAACCTCTTTCCTCTTCTTCAGTGGCCCATTTCATCTCTCATCTCCTGGGTCTAGAGCTGAACTGAAATTTCTCAGAAGACTTTTCTTTTCCTGAGAAAATTTCTGAGATTTTTCTTGTTCTTGCCTCCCCAGAAAAAGAACACTTTTTGCAAATTTTTATTCAGATATTCTTCACCACTATATATGGATTGGATACGGACAAGGCTTCCAGCACAGTTACTGCTATTGATATTTGCAGTAGCGGCAGCAGCAAAAAGAAACAAAAACCTCTGAAGAAAAAGAGGCTATGCTACTCCCTCTGGAAATTGTGAGCCTCACATCTGAGAAAGTGTTGGAGAATTTCTATTTGGAGGAATTTGGTGGACTACACCCCAAAATTTCTGTGCACTTATAAGATGGATAATTTTGAAAGACCATTTGTACTCGGCTTGGCTCATCCCGGACCCTATTATTCACTCTGTTTAATTACCCGCTTTCCTACTCCCTTACTGGATTCCACATGATAAAATAGAAGGATTTTCCCTCGTGTTGAGGTATTACTAGACTGGACCATCTTGCCTCATTAGAGGGAAGGAAATGTGAGAGGTTTGGGGAAGTGGAAAGGCTTGTTCTTCTCTAGATGTGTGGCTCACATTGGGGCAGATATGCAAGCAGTCACTGACTCACACAGGCCACAATCACACACACACTATATAACACCTATCCTTTATGCAGACATCTTCCCAGCATGTGACCAATTGCATGCACAGAGATTTCTCCAGAAGATCCAAAATGGTGGCAGGGGTGAGACATAAGACTCTCTGATCTATGTTATATAGAAAGGTGGACTGAACCAGGTGCTTCCAAGTTTTTTGGCCCTTAAGTTGGTTTAAAAAATGCATTGAGAAAGGTTGAGTTGGACTTGGACCAATCTTGAATTCTCTCTTCCAGCCTGAGCTATTATTGATAGTTTAGTCCTGCCTGCATGCTATGCCATGTAGATTCCATTGGATAATTATGATAGTTCCATATATTGCAGCTACAATAAGCAGCCTCTTCCTTCAGTCTGTGCCCTTTATTTTCTCATGCAAGTTCTTACTATTTCACAGCTCCTCTGCCTGCTACCTCTGTGCAAATCAGGAATGAAAGGCACCCACACCGACTGAGTGTGGCTTGGACACCAGCCTCTGGTAGATTGGATGGCTACGAGTTGAACTTATATCGCTCAGGATCTGGTACCACAGCAGCACAAACATCTCTGGGGACAGATGCCACCAATTTCACCTTCTCAGGTCTGACACCAGGAGCCAAATACTTCTTTGAGATCATCTCAAAGGCAGGACCCTATAGGACTTCAGCAGGGAATGTCAGTGACTGGACAAGTGAGTAGCTCAGGCTAACATCTGCCATTTTAATCTGAATGTCAACTTCTCTGTGGGAGGGAAACAGTCAGCAAAACAACCTTTCAATTCATTCCAAGCAGAGTGTTGCAGCCTGCTGTGAAAGAAAGCAGCACTGTGGCATTTATGAGACAAAACGATGAGGCTGTCTGGCTGCTCTTATCGCCCAGGAAATAATCCTATCATTGCCTCTGCACCTCAGGATGAAGACATAGGAAACCAGAAATGGGATTAACTGGGTCCACCCATTTTATTCACTTGAACAACTCTGATCCGCAATTTCATTTAAAACAGCCCCACCTTCTGGTATTGCCTTCTTCTTAGGTCCTCTGCCTCCTCACACGGTGCATCTGTCAAACAAAGGGCAGACTGACAAGCTGAGTGCTTCCTGGGGACGCAGCGCAGGAAACCAAGATGGCTATGTACTAACACTCTATTATGCTGGATCAGGCACTGTGGCATCCAAGACATCTGTCATGAAGGATGCTACTAATTTCACCTTCATTGGCCTGAATCCAGGAAGTAAATATTTGCTAGAAGTTGCTGCTGTGGCAGGGCCTTACCAGATAGCAGCAGAGAATGTCAGTGACTGGACATGTGAGTATCCTAATGCACTTCTGTAGGTTTGTTTACACTGGATGTGAACCAAGTTGACTCCCCATTAATATAGGGGTGTCCATATGATGACCTCCTCATCCCAGCATGGATCTTTCCGCCTTTAAATGTGGTGTTTTCCCATCCTTGGAAACAGTCCAAAACAGCCAAGATAAAAAGAATTCCCATATTTGAAGGGGGAAATGAAAACACCCATTGTCTAGCCTCTGGGTTTGCATTTAAGCCTTTTATGCTGATTGCTGTCCCATAGAAAACAATCCAGGTATCAGGAATTTTAGTGTAGTTGTGACTGGGGAGTAATGGGTCTGACTCAAAATAAAAAAGGAGTTCATTATTTTTCTGACTCAGGCCTTACTCCATACAAAAAAAAGATGTTTTGTTCTGTGTAAACATTTTTAAAAATTACTCTGCTAATGCTAATGCAAATAAAATCCTTCATTATTTTATCCATCTCGCACAGGGTGGGGCTGTGGTGTAGGGAGCATGGGTTACACCAGGCCTGTAAAGTTAGCCAGTGTTCTGATACCCATTTTGCTAGATAGGGAGAGTTGGGAATCAGAGCCAGTGTATGACAAGAGAATCTTTCTCAGCCTTACCTAGGAATGGCAAGCAGTGAAGCTGGGAACGTCTGCATGCAAAGCAAATGATCTATCACTGCACTATTGCCCTTCCATTTTGCATTCATAAGGCTCCATATTCAATTCCTAACATCTCAGTAGAGGTGCTAATCTCAGCAGAGAGCCTCTTTCAGTCCAGGACGATGCCACAAGCACCACTGCTCTGACTTTTGAACGTCAATGGCTGCTCCTCCAGGCCAACTCTCTCCCTGTTTGTTCTCCCCAATCCCAAAGCAGATGGCTCTGTAGTTTTAGTGTCTAACTCACCCTCTCTTGCATTGTTTTTATACCACAGATCCTTGGGTTCCTCGGAAACTCTCCATAAAGGCAGAGAAGGGAAATCCAGCGCTGTCTGTGTTCTGGACAAAGCCCCTCAGCAAGCCAGAGCGCTGCCAGCTGCAGCTGTGGCATCCAGGCAACAGCACCATGCTACAGCACCATGCCTTGACCCAGTGGCAGGTCCAACATGTTTTCCAGAGACTGGTCCCAGGGAGAAATTACTCCATATCCCTCAACTGCATCGCTGGACCATATACGAGCAGCTCTGAGACTGCGGTGATGCCAATAGGTAGGTATGCACTTGTCCTAGGGCAAGAGAATGTGGCAAGAACTTGCAGGACTTTTATTTTCTTTTTATTGCATTGGCAGTGGCAAAGTCTTGAAGACTGTGTACATGTGCCACCTTCTAATTTTCTCTGGATAAAGTCTCAGAGGACTGGTATGGAAGGAGCCTCAGAGGCAATGCAACCAAACGCATTTATATTATCCATTGGTGAGATTGCTCACTGCTTTCCCTTTAGTATAAAGGCTTTCTTCAACATACCCTTGGTTCTATCATTCCCTGACGGGTTCTGGTGAATCTTTCATTCCTCCAGGAGAAAATCCAGAACTCTTTTCATCATAGGGCACTCTCATGCATCAAGCTTTGTGCTTGTCTGTCCCTTTTTAGTTACAGAAATCTTCACGATTTTGTTCCTCTTTTCATGGAGTTAACTTCACTCTTCTTATCAGTTAGGTAAATTTCCCCACTTGTTTTATGGGTCTGGTAGTGTCCTACTGCCTTTAGCCTTCAAAGTCTGTTGCTCTTGGTCATTTGTTAAATTTTGCTCTGCACCCGTCCCCTATATAGCAGTGGGGGAAGACAGAGCATGTGCATGCCTCACACCAGCTCTATAACAATTTGACAGATGTTTTAATATCATACAGAATGGGCAGAGAAATATGATGATAACAAAACAACAGCACCACTGATTTTTCATTTATAAAAGCCCCAATATTCAATCATTCCTCTTCTTTCAATATCAGCAGCAATGTATGTTTCCTGTTGTTAGTGTCCTGAGGAACTCTCACCTATGTACTCTCCAGTGAAGACACAGAAGCAATTTGCTTCTATTCCCCAGAACAGTTGGGACCAAAAGAAGGAGATGTTAAAGGAGAATGAGAACCACTTACAAAAACCCCAAATATATATGTCTCCATGCAACAAACCTGTAAATTATACTGCCCCTTAGAATTTATGAACATCTCGCTTATCTGAGACAAACTGTTCAGGATATAAGATTCTGTCCTTCCCAACTAGGCCGGACCTTCTGTGCTAGGCCTGATCACCACAGCAACAACTGTGGGATGAAGAAGAACTACCGGTACTCTCTTCTGTAACTCAAGGACCATATTCCAAGGTGGTGTAGGGGAATCTGTTGCAACCATGCATCAGTGTGTCTTGATGTGCTGAAGGCAGTGCCCCCCAGAAAAACGCACCCAGGGCCACTACAGCCCACCCCATGCTATCCTGGATGTGTGGTCGTCACAGAGACAGTCAAGCTGTGCCTGCTCAAGTTTTTGTGTTGTGTCTCTCCAGAGCCCACACAAGTGAAGGACCCACAGTGTCTCCCTGATAGCACAAGTATATTTCTGAACTGGACCATCCCTGAGGGTGATATCGAGTCTTATAAGCTGACAACAAAGAAGTTTCCCCAAGGAAGCCAGCAGCAGCCTGTGCTTCCTTTGGCTGTTTCCAGGGCTGACGTCACACTGACAGAACTGTCCTCAAACACTTCCTATCAAATCAGCGTTAGTGCTGTGGGCAGGAATGGCATCTCAGGCCCAGCCGTGACACTGCTCTGCAATACATCTGTGGAAGGTACGTGTCTTCCAGGCTCTCCGTTGCCACAGGTTGAAAGTGCCATAACTTAGTGGTTGAGCAATGGCTTTGGATACAGAAGGTCACAGGCAGTGGCAGCTGGTAGATCCTGGGTGCGGTAGGGCAACTAGGTGAGGTTGCACAGACAGGATATGGGGGCAGTTAAGAGATGTGAAACACTGAACATTTGAAATATGCTATTTAAACTTTTTATTTAAATGTACACCTGCTGGTGACACCCTAATACCTCTTCCTTTCTGGCTTTCCGAAGCAGTTCTCCCGCCTCCTGTGCGAATGGACACCCCCCAGTTTGACGCCAGTTCTAGAGTCATCATCTCCCCTGATATGTTCAGCGAGGAAAATGGCCTCATAGAGTATTATGGAGTTGTTGCCACCACTAATGAGTCTTGTAAGTATCTGCAACCACCATGGGCCATCCTTGTGAGGGGATTCATGATGCCCCCCATGATCATAACGTTGCAATGCTTTTCTCTCTGTATCTCCAGTGTTGAGGCCCACCCAAGACATCATCTCCCGCACATGGTATGACCACTATTATGGGCAGGAAGACTCTTACTTGGCTCTGTTGGTGCCAAACCCATTTCGTTTCAATGACAGCACCAGTCCCAAGGCCTGGCCAGTGACAGTGGGTGCAGACGAATGCAGTCGCTCTCGAAAGACCTGCAATGGAAGGCTGAAAAAAGATTCACAGTACAGGTAAGAGCATAAGAAAGTGCCTAAACGGAACACTAAAGGCCTATCTGTTCCAGCACAAAGCCGTGTTCCTTGGTTCACTTGGGAAGCTCACAAGCAGGCATGATGGAAATGTTCCATCGGCAGATACACAAGGATCTGCTAATCAAAAATATACTGCAGCCTTCTCCTTACTCTTGACCATTGGCCATGCTGGCTGGGGTGGATGGGAGCTGTGGTCCAATAACATCTGGAAGACATCCGGTTGCAGAAGGCTGGTAGACTGTTTCTGCACATGGAGGTGTGAAATTAGGCAAGCTTAACTTGGAACAAACTAAGCTCATTCTTAAGTCTTATGAATATTGCATAGTTGTTTCATCTCAGCTCTGAAAGTGCTATAGGAATAAAATTTACCACTCAGGAAAATGAAAAGAATAGAGGCTGATGCAGCCTTGAGTCATCCTTTATGTCTCAGCGTAATGCACCTTGTGGAGTCATTGGAAAAATAAGGGGCAAGAAGAGAACCATTTACACTGCTGAACTATTTGGAGGGAAGGTGAGGTATAAATGTAATGAATAAATGAATAAAATTCTCCATTTTGTTCTGTTATAGGTTCAGCATTGCTGCCTTCACCAGATATAGTCAACAGGCTCCTAAAGTGTCATTCACAGCATTCTCAGGTGAAACAAGTCTCTTCATCTGGTTGTATTCTGGATTAATTAAGCCTCTAGTCTCTTAGCCAATTTCACTAGGTCCTTTTTGGCACCTCCTGTTTATCTTTCAAAATGATGAACAGTACAATCCTCCACATGTCTATTCAGAAGTGTACAGGAGTGCAGCCTCCTTCACAATTGTATTAATATGTTAATCTTGATGCTTCCTGAACAGTGAAGTGGTGGGTGGCAGGAATTCCTGGTGAGTGCCATATGTGTGATAGAGCTCCATGTAAGGGATATTCTCATGGCTGCCTAAATCTCTGGGTAGAAAGGGAGGAGTCTCATATAAACTGTACCTTTCACTGTCTTTGTGTTCAGCGGCAGACACCTCAGCAGCCTCTGCTGCTTTATCTGCCCCAGTTGTGGCTGGGATCATTATGGGATTCCTGGTGACAGTCACAGCAATTGCTGGATGGGTCTACTGGAAACATCTGAGAGCAAGGAGGTGAGGACAATTGAAGGGGTTGCTGCTTTGGAAGGAATGATACAATGCAGGATTTTAGTATTTGGAGCTTGCCTGGAAATTAGCTGGCAAACCTTGAGTAAATCTAGGATGCTTCCAGAGAAGAGTCTTCTTGCATTTTTGGTCATCGCTTTCCTGTTTTTTGTTGCATGTGGAATTCACTAATCCAGGCTTCCTCAACCTCAGCCCTCCAGATGTTTTGAGACTACAATTCCCATCATCCCTGACCACTGGTCCTGCTAGCTAGGGATCATAGGAGTTGTAGGCCAAAAACATCTGGAGGGCCGAGGTTGAAGAAGCCTGCATGACTAATCCTTCCAAATCACAAATTCCTTTTATGGCTCTTGTTTTTGCTACCATGCCACCATTTCCCATCTACATCAATGAGCATGATGGGATATAGCTGGATTTGTCTTATCTCTCCCTCCCATATTCCCTCCCCCTGAAAATTGCTTTCTTTTTGAGCACAAAATGGCCCTAGATAGACTCTCTGAATGTTTCTAAAATACACACATTCATAATATCCAACAGGTGAGAAACTATGGACAGGTTTCAGCTAACAAATCCCACTAGAAGAAACACATGCAAGGACTTCCACCATTCCTGGCACCCCCCTATTGACGGGGGGGCAGGGGAACCCCCAGGACAGGACAGGAGCCAAAGAAGGGGGTGGGGATCATTCCATCTGGCAGAGACAGAATAATCAACATTGTGTGACATTGAAAATGCCCCCTGTACCCCAAGCACATATAGAAGTTTGGGAACACATATAGTTTTCCCCTTAGGTGGGAGAGTCAGCAGTAAAGAAGATGCTTGTCTCCCCCCATAGGAATTAACCACCTGCATGTATGTGCCTTGCTTTCAGAATGAAAAAGGGTAACATCCCCCAAGAAATGGCCACGTACAGCCCAAGGTGAGTGAAGCTACTCTCGTGTCTCCCCTGCTCACTTAGTGTCATCTTCTGCCACAGCATAGGCAACAAGCCAGGCTTTGGGACAGGAGGAGTTGTGGGTCTGGCCATTCCAGCCTATCCTGGCAAGGAGGTGTTGTGGCACCAGCTCTCCTTCTAAGGGCTCATCACGTGAGATTTCAGCTTGCTCTAGGCTGAGTTGGTTTTACTTCTATGTTAGTCCCAGAAAATAAGGCACAACATTTAAATACCGTATTTCTCACTCTATAAGACGCACCAGACCATAAGACACATCTAGTTTTTAGAAGAGAAAAACAAGGAAAAAAATATATTCTGAATTCCAGAAGCCAGGACAGCAAGCGGAATCGTTGGGCAGCAAGCAGCGATCGCTGGCCAGCCCTTCTCCCTCCTCGGGGAAAAGCCCCAAAGAGCCGCACACACGCTCCACACGGCTCTTTAAAGGGAGTGCTGAGCAGAGCCTCCTGCCTGCATTCGCTCTATAAGACGCACACACATTTCCCCTTACTCTTTAGTAGGGGAAAAGTGCATCTTATAGAGTGGAAAATACGTCAAACAACTTCCTTCCCACCTCTTGTCCTGCAAGGGGATTCCTGTAGGGATGGGTGAATCTTCTGCAAAAGTTCTTTTATGTAATATACCGTATTGCATTTGGGTATGCTATTTTCAGTAATATATGAATCTATATGCACAATTTCCCCAGGGATGTGCACTTTGTGTTAGAATTCCTGCATGTTACTTGGCTGGAGAACTGCATTGCAGAATTCAGAGAAAGATGACTTTCCCCAAAGGATGGCTCTGTTTCAGTTCATATATTATTTCAGAATGTGTATTAGGTAGATAAGTATTTCTCCCCCATGCTTAGATTCATGCCATACCTTGAAACTGAAGTTATGGTGAATTCTCATTTCAAACAATGGGCTGATATCCCCCTTTTACTACTATAACAGTTTGCCACACGCCTGCTGATATATCTTCTATTACAAAAGAATGTTTTGTGTTTGTAATTTGAGACTTATCGGAAAGGAACCTGAATTTTACCTAACTTGTTGTGTATGTACATTGAACCACTCTCTCGGTATTTTCATTCTGCCTAAAGGAGGATCCCTGCACAGCACTCCTCGCTCTTATGTGCATCTTTATTTCTTGCAGAAATACCCACCGGCCAATCCCCATACAGAGCTTCAGGCAATATTATGAGACAAGGGCAGCAAATTCCAACCATGGCTTCTCTCAGGACTTTGAGGTAAGCGCTCCCCTCTTCTTCAAAGTTAATCCAGGCTGACTGTGAAGCCACGGTCAGACATCATCATCATCATTGAATGCAGGCTGCAGAAATTTGCCAGTTTCGTGCTTTTATTAGAGCTAAATTTCACTACCTATGAAATATCCATTGAAACCAAGGCAGGTGAGCATGAAATGTTTCTCTTCTCCTCCCAAATCAACATACCAGTAATACTGAGTAGCATGCAGTCTCCTCTTCTTGTTACTAGTAGGTTTTAGTTAACCTAGAAGGAAAAATATTTCTTTGCCAGCATGTGCTGACTGCTATAAATTCAGGCAGAAGAGAGGCTATGTTCATGGCGCCCCCAACCATAACTGTACAGTGGTACCTTGGAAGTCGAATGGAATCTGTTCCGGAAGTCCATTCAACTTCCAAAACGTTCGGAAACCAAGACGCGGCTTCTGATTGGCTGCAGGAAGCTTCTGCAGCCAATTGGAAGCCACGGAAGCCGCGTCAGATGTTCGGGTTCCAAAGAACATTCGCAAACTGGAACACTCACTCCAGGTTTGCGGCGTTCAGGATCCAATATACAACTGTAGCTTCAAATATCAGTTTAAAAAACGGTCAAACCAGAAGAGGCCAAGGTTTTAAAATAAATTCAGATAAAATCAAAACGTTGGTTAAAAACATGGATGGTCAGCAAAAAAAATTGTTAGGAAAAATGTCTGGTTTGAAAATATGTTTTAAAAAAAGTAAGATATTTGGGAATCTGGCTGACAGCAAGAAATTGAAATTTATTTGAAAAAAATTATATTAAATTGTGGAAAGAGGTTAAGAAAGAGTTGGAGATTTAGAAGAGAATGAAGCTCTCCCTGCTAGGTAGAATTTCAGCCACTAAAATGAATTTATTGCCCAGGATGCTGTTCTTATTCCAATAAATCCCAATTGTAAACAATTCAGGCTGCTTCAAAGAATGGAAAAACAATATTTCTAAATTTATTTGGCAGGTGGGAAAGCCAAATAAATTGGCTTTCTCTGACCTTGATACCAGACTTGAATGTGGTTTATTTTAATTGCGATAATCTTTTGTAAGCTGCTTTGAGAGCCTCTCAGGCCATAAAGCCGGGAGATAAATATTCTAAACAAATAATAAATCCCCTTCTCTATGAGATTGGCACCTGACTCAAACTGACATAGGGGATCTTGCTGATAAAAGTTTTCTCCTTCTGTCCCACAGGAGCTGAAGGAAGTAGGGAAAGAGCAGCCAAAAACGGAAGCTGAACTGCCTGCTAACATCTCCAAGAATCGATATCCTCATGTTCTACCATGTAAGTTCTGGACAGAATTATGTATAGCTAATTTCCCCCCTCTTCCTAGTTGGCAAACTCCCTTCTCTGGTTGGTTCATAAATTTTACAAATCTATTGGATGTTGCAGTTTTAGCCATTTCCTGTCCCATGAATTGTAACAGAGCTGAAAGACGGTTGGCTACACCTTTATGCAACTTTTAGAACCTGCTCCCCTTCCTCATCCTTTTGCCCTTTCCCCTGCTTTACCCCACCCCTGAACAAGTCTTCTCCATGGTAAATCCCACTATGGTGTCCATGATTGCGTCTACATGTGTATGAGTGTGACCACGTGTGTGAGCTGTATGCCTGGCGAATGTGTGGTGGAGTGAACGTGTGTGCGATCTGTACATGTAAAATGTGTACACTGATTCATAGAATCATAGAATCATAGAATCATAGAATCATAGAGTTGGAAGAGACCACAAGGGCCATCGAGTCCAACCCCCTGCCAAGCAGGAAACACCATCAGAGCACTCCTGACATATGGTTGTCAAGCCTCTGCTTAAAGACCTCCAAAGTAGGAGACTCCACCACACTCCTTGGCAGCAAATTCCACTGTCGAACAGCTCTTACTGTCAGGAAGTTCTTCCTAATGTTTAGGTGGAATCTTCTTTCTTGTAGTTTGGATCCATTGCTCCGTGTCCGCTTCTCTGGAGCAGCAGAAAACAACCTTTCTCCCTCCTCTATGTGACATCCTTTTATATATTTGAACATGGCTATCATATCACCCCTTAACCTCCTCTTCTCCAGGCTAAACATGCCCAGCTCCCTTAGCCGTTCCTCATAAGGCATCGTTTCCAGGCCTTTGACCATTCTGGTTGCCCTCCTCTGGACACGTTCCAGTTTGTCAGTGTCCTTCTTGAACTGTGGTGCCCAGAACTGGACACAGTACTCCAGGTGAGGTCTGACCAGAGCAGAATACAGTGGCACTATTACTTCCCTTGATCTAGATGCTATACTCCTATTGATGCATCCCAGAATTGCATTGGCTTTTTTAGCTGCCGCGTCACACTGTTGGCTCATGTCAAGTTTGTGGTCAACCAAGACTCCTAGATCCTTTTCACATGTACTGCTCTCAAGCCAGGTGTCCCCCATCTTGTATTTGTGCCTCTCATTTTTTTTGCCCAAGTGCAATACTTTACATTTCTCCCTGTTAAAATTCATCTTGTTTGTTTTGGCCCAGTTCTCTAATTTGTCAAGGTCGTTTTGAAGTGTGATCCTGTCCTCTGGGGTGTTAGCCACCCCTCCCAGTTTGGTGTCATCTGCAAATTTGATCAGGATGCCCTTGAGTCCATCATCCAAGTCGTTGATAAAGATGTTGAATAAGACCGGGCCCAAGACAGAACCCTGTGGCACCCCACTAGTCACTCTTCTCCAGGATGAAGAGGAACCATTGATGAGCACCCTTTGGGTTCGGTCAGTCAGCCAGTTACAAATCCACTGAGTGGTAGCATAGTCAAGACCACATCTTACCAGCTTCTTTACAAGAATATCATGGGGCACCTTGTCAAATGCCTTGCTGAAATCAAGGTAGGCTACATCCACTGCGTTCCCTTCATCTACCAGGCTTGTAATTCTGTCAAAAAACGAGATCAGGTTAGTCTGACATGACTTATTTTTCAGAAATCCATGCTGACTATTGGTGACCACAGCATTCCTTTCTAGGTGCTCACAGACTGTTTGCTTAATGATCTGCTCCAGAATCTTCCCTGCTATTGATGTCAGACTGACTGGGCGGTAATTATTTGGGTCCTCTCTTTTCCCCTTTTTGAAAATAGGGACAACATTTGCCCTCCTCCAGTCTGCCGGGACTTCGCCTGTTCTCCAGGAATTCTCAAAGATGACTGCCAGTGGTTCTGAGATCACATCTGCCAGTTCTTTTAATACTCTTGGATGCAGTTCATCTGGCCCTGGAGACTTGAATACATCTAAACTAGCCAAATATTCTTGTACTATCTCCTTAGTTATTCTGGGCTGTGTTTCCTTTGCTGAATCATTTGCTCCAAATTCTTCAGGTCGGGCATTGTTTTCTTTATCGGAGAAGACTGAGGCAAAGAAGGCATTGAGGAGTTCAGCCCTTTCTGTGTCCCCTGTTTGCATTTCACCATCTTCTCCTCTGAGTGACCCCACTGTTTCTTTGTTCTTCCTTTTGCTACGAACATACCCATAAAAGCCTTTTTTGTTGCTTTTAACCTCTCTAGCAAGCCTGAGTTCATTCTGTGCTTTAGCTTTTCTGACTTTGTGTCTACACGTGCTGGCTATTTGTTTGAATTCCTCTTTGGTGGTTTCCCCCCTTTTCCATTTTTTGTACACATCCTTTTTTAATCTTAATTCAGTTAAAAGTTCTTTAGATAGCCACCCTGGCTTCTTTAGGCACCTTCCATGTTTCCATCTCATTGGTATTGCCTGACGTTGTGCTTTTACTATCTCCCTCTTAACAAACTCCCAGCCATCATGAACTCCCTTTCCTTTTAGTATTGCTGTCCATGGGATCTCACACAGCACTTCCCTAAGTTTTATGAAGTCGGCTTTCTTAAAGTCAAGAAATTGAGTCCTAGTATGCTTGGCTGCTCCTTTCCGCTGTATAGTAAACTTCAGAAGAGCATGATCACTCGCGCCTAATGATCCTTCCACATCTACCCCACTAACCAGGTCATCGACATTGGTTAGGACCAGATCTAAAATGGCTGTTCCTCTTGTTGCTTCTCCCACTTTCTGGACAATGAAGTTGTCTGCAAGGCCAGTGAGGAATCTGTTTGACCTTATGCTCTTGGCTGAGTTTGACGTCCAACAAATATCCGGGTAATTGAAGTCCCCCATTACTACTATCTCCCTTCCTTTTGCATGCTTGGCCATCTGTTCCAGGAAGGCATCATCTATGTCCTCCGTTTGGCTTGGGGATCTATATTAAACTCCCACAATGAGGTCTCTGTTATTCTTCTCTCCCTTAATTTTGACCCAAATGCTCTCACTTTGGCTTTGAGGTTCTAAATCTTGGATCTCTTCACAGGTATACACATCCCTGACATATAACGCCACTCCTCCTCCTTTCTTGTCTGGTCTGTTTCTCTGAAATAGATTGTATCCCCCCATTATTACATTCCAATCGTGGGACTTATCCCACCAGGTTTCAGTGATGCCTATTATGTCATATTTAGTTTGCTGTACCAAGAGCTCAAGCTCATCTTGTTTATTTCCCATGCTTTGCGCATTAGTGTACAGACATTGAAGTCCATTAATCATTCCCCCATGTCTCTTATTTAAGGATTTTTTCCTCCCACCACTAGGTCCGCGTGCTGTTTGCTCCATTTGGTCTATGACATCTGGATGATCATCTTCATTAATTGATAAACTCCTACCTTCAGGAGCACTGTCTCCCTCCCCCACATTAGTCAGTTTAAAGCCCTCCTGATGAGGTTTCTGAGATTTTTGGCAAAAACATTCCTCCCAACCGTTGTGAGGTGCAGCCCATCGCTTGCCAGAAGTCCATCTTCAAGAAACTGCAGTCCGTGATCTAAGAATCCAAACCGTTCCTGTTTACACCATTTGCGAAGCTAGCTGTTCACTTCCACTATTTTCCCCTCTCTCCCTGGGCCACGTCGTTCAACTGGGAGGACAGACGAGATGACAATTTGTGCATTTAGTTGCTTCAATTTCCTGCCGAGAGCCTCGTAGTCTCTTTGGATCTTCTGGAGGCTATTGCTTGCAGTGTCATTGGTTCCCACATGAACCAAGAGGAAGGGGTAATTGTCAGTGGGTTTTATGATTCCTTGCAGTCGTTCAGTTACATCTTGGATCTTAGCCCCGGGGAGACAGCACACTTCCCGAGACATCTTGTCAGGCCCACAGATCACTGCCTCTGTTCCCCTCAGTAGGGAATCCCCTATCACCACTACACGCCTCCTCTTGGGTTTGGTCGGGGTTCTTCCGTGAGCTGTCCTTTCCAAGGTCGCCTGCACATTCCCTGAGGACTGACTTTGCTGCTCGTCTTCATATACCTGATCGACTGTAATGAGGGAGAGATCCTCAAATGGAGTATGCTCTCCGTCTTCCATGCTAGGGGAGAGGACCTCAAAGCGATTGTGTATTTCTAAACAATCAGAGTGAACCCTGGGCCTCCTACTTCTTTGAGTCACGTTTCTCCATATATCTGGCTCCTGTGTTGGTGAACTAGCCTCCTTCTCAGGGGAGTCCCCTGTCTCCTCCTTGGTGGGGACGGTGTGCTCTGTTGCTTCCAAGAACAGCTCCAGCTCTCTAATTCTTTGGAGCGTAGCTACACGTTCCTCCAGTTGCTGCACTTTGTCTTTTAAAAGGGCAATCAACATGCAATTGCTGCAGGTAAAGCTGCCTGCAACCTTTGGCAAGATGGCAAACATTGCGCAGGAATCGCAGGCGACTGCAACTGTTCCCTCCCCTTCCATCATGAGATCGTGTCGTTGGGGGTGGCTACAGAGGTCCTCCATCATAAAAAGCTTGAAGACAGGACAAATAACTTCCCCCACAAAAAAAACCTAGGTCTCCCCCAACAAACGTTTGAGACTAGCTCCCCTAAATCTAAAAGATGGGTATAACTGCGCGCGCCGCTAGGCGCGCGCCGCTGCCCTGCAAACTCTGATAAGCTCCTCCCACAGCTAATCCCCTGCCTCAACAGAAACCCTGCCCCCTCTGACCTTTGCACAGGGAAAACAGCTAATCAGCCACAAAGAAACACAGACACACAAGAAAACCCTTTTTGCTCCTTCTTCAACTGCTGCCCTGCAAACTCTGATAAGCTCCTCCCACAGCTAATCCCCTGCCTCAACAGAAACCCTGCCCCCTCTGACCTTTGCACAGGGAAAACAGCTAATCAGCCACAAAGAAACACAGACACACAAGAAAACCCTTTTTGCTCCTTCTTCAACTGCTGCCCTGCAAACTCTGATAAGCTCCTCCCACAGCTAATCCCCTGCCTCAACAGAAACCCTGCCCCCTCTGACCTTTGCACAGGGAAAACAGCTAATCAGCCACAAAGAAACACAGACACACAAGAAAACCCTTTTTGCTCCTTCTTCAACTGCTGCCCTGCAAACTCTGATAAGCTCCTCCCACAGCTAATCCCCTGCCTCAACAGAAACCCTGCCCCCTCTGACCTTTGCACAGGGAAAACAGCTAATCAGCCACAAAGAAACACAGACACACAAGAAAACCCTTTTTGCTCCTTCTTCAACTGCTGCCCTGCAAACTCTGATAAGCTCCTCCCACAGCTAATCCCCTGCCTCAACAGAAACCCTGCCCCCTCTGACCTTTGCACAGGGAAAACAGCTAATCAGCCACAAAGAAACACAGACACACAAGAAAACCCTTTTTGCTCCTTCTTCAACTGCTGCCCTGCAAACTCTGATAAGCTCCTCCCACAGCTAATCCCCTGCCTCAACAGAAACCCTGCCCCCCTCTGACCTTTGCACAGGGAAAACAGCTAATCAGCCACAAAGAAACACAGACACACAAGAAAACCCTTTTTGCTCCTTCTTCAACTGCTGCCCTGCAAACTCTGATAAGCTCCTCCCACAGCTAATCCCCTGCCTCAACAGAAACCCTGCCCCCTCTGACCTTTGCACAGGGAAAACAGCTAATCAGCCACAAAGAAACACAGACACACAAGAAAACCCTTTTTGCTCCTTCTTCAACTGCTGCCCTGCAAACTCTGATAAGCTCCTCCCACAGCTAATCCCCTGCCTCAACAGAAACCCTGCCCCCTCTGACCTTTGCACAGGGAAAACAGCTAATCAGCCACAAAGAAACACAGACACACAAGAAAACCCTTTTTGCTCCTTCTTCAACTGCTGCCCTGCAAACTCTGATAAGCTCCTCCCACAGCTAATCCCCTGCCTCAACAGAAACCCTGCCCCCTCTGACCTTTGCACAGGGAAAACAGCTAATCAGCCACAAAGAAACACAGACACACAAGAAAACCCTTTTTGCTCCTTCTTCAACTGCTGCCCTGCAAACTCTGATAAGCTCCTCCCACAGCTAATCCCCTGCCTCAACAGAAACCCTGATTGATTATTTAATTTCTGTACCGCTTAATGGTCGGCATCCATCTGTGTCAGGAGGAGTGTGGTCAAGCTGTTGGAAGGTTGTAACACCTGCTGTGGCTATAGAGACCGATCTGGGAGAGGCATGTTGTGTTGCAGCTGGGGCAGATGAAGGCATCCGGTTGTGCTGCTGCAGGTGCACCATCTCTGCGCTTATCCCAGCCATCATTCCTTCTCTGGTCACTGCTGTGGATACACAACCTGACTGCCTGTCTCCAGCCACTGTGGTCGTCTGCAAGGGATTCCCACACCGTGGGGTTAATGTTGCCAACCTTCGCATCACACAAAAAACAGAGAATTGGCTAAACTCTTCCACAGGGCTGCCAAGTTGCAACCTGGAGAATCTGATTTCACCTTTGTCTTCTGTGTACCTTCTTCCTTTGCGTGCTGTAAAGAATATTACAGTCCTCTGCAAACAGAAAGACCAGAGGAGAGGAGCACTTACCTCAAAATCCTAAGAGAAGCCACGATTGGAATTTGCTGCCCTTGTCTCATAATATTTCCTGAAACTCTGTATGGGGATTGTCCGGTGGGTAAACATGCATGTCAGAGAGAGCAGTGAATTTATATTGGTTTATATGTATTAGCAACTTTGTGTTTAATGTAACATTTTTATATGTAATTGTGCAGATGATTACTCCCGAGTGAAGCTGAGCCTGCTGGATGAAGAACCACATTCTGACTACATCAATGCCAACTTTGTGCCAGTGAGTTCTTTGAATGCTTCTGTAACCTTACTGGCATCTCATAGGAAGGCGCAGGGTGTTAGGGCACCTGCAGCAAGATCTTCACATATGACAGGAATGAAACCTAAATCTCAGGAGACCTGGTTGACCATTAGAATACTCTGCAGAGTTAGGAACAAGATTTGATTGATTGATTGATTGATTGATTGATTGATTGAATTTGCATCACTATAGCTTCAGTTAGGACACAGCAGGTATATCATGTGGAGCAAATAGACTTTTCTAATAATTACATTCTGTCACTATATTCTTAGTCTCTTTGGTTTCTGTGGAATGATAGAAAATCCAGTTTTTCTTTTCTTTTCAGTAAGTGGGAGGCTAATACGAAAATAGGCAAGGATAAAAGGAAAACAAAAGATGGGGAGGATGAGTCAATTGAGCAAGGTGTCAGAATATCATAACTTCCACATAAGTGTAAACATGGTCTAAAAGTGGACTCAGGCATGGACACCATGTTTTCCTCAGTCCAAATTTACTTTAGTCCATCTCTAGGCAAAGGCAGGCATAAGAGCAGAAGAGAAGCCGCAGACGTCTCTCAGCTGCAAGATGGCCTGGCTTCAAAAACTGACAAAAACGGATGAAAGCAAATTATATTATGTCACCATCAGTCTTCTCATGCCCCCGCAGCTTCAGGGGGGGCTGTCTACTTTTAAATTTTTTAAATCACCATAGGAACATTCACACATTTATATGCATCCTCTTTTAATTTCTTAATAAAACCTTACCAGTTCAAAACCGCTCTGGTGATTGAAACTGGGTAGTATCTCCTAATGACATTGCAGGGACCAGCCAATCACCACCATGTGCGGCTAGCCTCTTCTTCAGACTTGCAGAGCTGTTTCCCCCAGAACATGTTTGGGTTTGGACTGAATGGAGCGAGGGCACTCCCTGAGCAGCCCCATTGCTCTAAAACTTTCACTTGTCTTTCCTCTTTCTCCTGCTATTTACAGCTGCATATTAAAGAGCTTGGATGTTTCCCTTATGCCTCTCTGGTGATTTATCCAGGTAATGGCTAGAAAGCGCATCTTTATGTGTGTGCATGCAGCACTTGTATTTGCACACCCAAGTCTGCCTTGTGTGTACATGGTATGCGTGCGTAATAGCACAGCAGTCATGTTTGCATGCATGTGTAAGAACACTGTGCTTCATTTG
Organism: Podarcis vaucheri; assembly: GCF_965113315.1. Classification (NCBI taxonomy): domain Eukaryota; kingdom Metazoa; phylum Chordata; class Lepidosauria; order Squamata; family Lacertidae; genus Podarcis; species Podarcis vaucheri. Next base: position 74,489,356 of record NC_138764.1, read on the forward strand.
CACGTTAACATCTAAAGTTAGAAAACAAGCCTCTTTAGCACAAGAGCATCTGTGTCTCCTTTGCAGGCTGCATTGGCTAAAGAGTGTGTGCCTGGCTGCCCGCTACTGGAAACACAATACTGGAGGAGATGATCTGTCTGATCCAGCAAGGCTCTTTTTGTATTTGTAAAAATGTGAGCAGCAGCAGATAAGGCAAAGGTGGTAGCCTCTCTTTTGCCAAACAAGGATCTGTGCAACTCCTCATTCCTGGCAGCCCCTCTTTTACTGAAAAATTGTTCACCACGTATGGAGAAGGGAGGCTTCACATTGCTTTCACTGAAGCCAGGAGAGCAAGAGAAATTGGTGCGCACGGATCCCTCTTGCTCTCCTGGCTTCAGGGATAGCCACCCGAAGCCCCCAGAGCATACTTCACTTTGCTTTCGCTGAAGCCAGGAGAGCAAGAGAAATCGGTGTGCACGGATCCCTCTCGCTCTCCTGGCTTCACTTCACTGGAGAGACTCTCCAAATGTTGATGGATTCTATCTGCTATCAGCCATTACCCAGCATAGCCAATGATCAGAGATTATGGAAGCTGTAGTCTCAACAATATCTGCAGGGTCACAATTTCCCCATCCCAAGTGTAGTGACTTCTGCTGAGAAGGTACCTTCTTCACTTCAGCTCTCTGTGGCACACTGTAACATGCATCATGATGTGGCTTGAGTGTGTTAATAGCACAGGCATGGGGTAGTGCACCGAGAAATCTTTCTTAGAGTTTCAGGTTGAGCTATCTGATCTTCCGGTTTCTTCAAGCCCAGTGAGGCAGCATTCTATGAACTTGCATTCCTTAAGCATGTGGGACTGTGCCTACTGCATTCTGTGGCTTGGAGAATGGGAGATCAACTGAGGAAGCCACTGGGTCTTTCCTTCACTCTAGAAGAGCCCACAGAGCACATTAATCCAAGACTTTTTAAGGATTTCTTGAAAAGACCATCTTTGATCCCTATTGACTCCCTGTGTCCTGAGCCAAATGTTGTGCATAGCATATGGAATGTAGAAGCATTTTGGATTTTGAGCCTTTTAAGGTGTGATGCTATCCTACAGATCCACTGACTGAGGGATATTAGAAAATGTGGCTCTACCAGCAGAGATGGAGTTACCAGCATGGTATGGTAACTCCCAGTGACATAAGTGGAGTTTTCCACCAGCTTGTCTGTAGTCCTGGTGTATGACCGGGGTGAACATAGGATTGTGCGGCTCACTGTGTTTCTCCTCCATTATTAGAAGGGTTTAAAACTTGCTGTTTAAAAATAATGGTGGAAAGGTGCCGTAAGGAATATGCAACAATATTCTTGTAGGATGGAGAATTAAACCTCTATAACTTTGCTACAGCAGAAGGATGACTCAGAATGTACTCAGTTTGAATCCATACAGCTAAACATAGTACCTCCATCTGTTAATAATTGGTTACATGAGAAGTTTATTTGGTTATGTTCATAAATAAGCATGTAAGATATAAATGAACGGCACAACCAGTGTTGTCCAAAACATTCGGAGCCGGCCAAGTTGGTGAAGGCTGGTGTGTAGCATAAACACATTCCAAACAGATCTGAAACACTGTTAACTGTTTTGGATGACAACAACAACAAGTTTATTATTTATACCCCGCCCATGCCGGCTGGAGCTGATGGGAGTTGTAGTCCAAAACATCTGGAAGGGCCAAATTGGAGAAGGCTGCCATGAGGAAATAGCAAACATCTGCAAGACCATAACCACAACCATCCAAAACAAGTCAAGCTTAAAACTCATCCTATTGCTTTCAGTAGGGCTTGTTCAGCACTGACATTTGCTGGATTGTGCCCTAAGTTCTTTCAAGGTATAAACTAAACTTTGCTCTATTTAAAAAAACAAAAAACAAAAGAACCCACACCACAATACAGAATAATTAAACCGAATCAATACTGTATGCTTTCCTTGATTCAATAAAAGCATTCTGCGATTGCTAATTCTGCTCATTCATTCTTTCAGGGTTACAACTCCCCGCAGGAGTTCATCGCCACACAGGGGCCCCTGAAAAAAACCCTGGATGATTTCTGGCGGCTCGTCTGGGAGCAGCACATCTGCACCATTGTCATGCTGACCGTGGGCATGGAGAATGGACGAGTAGGTCTGATGGAAGCCCCTACTGTAGGGGCGGGGTCCCCCTTTTCAACCCATAGGCCTCTTTCCCTTCTTGGCCAACTTCCAGGGGCCACATGGCAGAGGTGGGCGGGGCTAGAAGCAGAAGCAGGTGGAGCAATCAATGTTAATTTACTCTTGCGCCCTTCCCTATCCTCCACCCCAACAAACAAGAAGCAGAAATGCATATTCTAGCCAAGTAGAAACACACAAAGCAGGGCCCATGGAAGAAGGGACTTGCTTGGGGAAAGATCTGGGGGTCCAGATAGAGAAACATGGAGGGCCACATTCAGCCCCTGGCCTGAGGTTCCACATCCCTGCCCTACTGTATATGGTCCAGGGAACAAGAGTTTTACAGTGTGGTAGCATCAGTGCTTTCAGTAGTGGGAGAGTATTGATGGCCACTTGGGACCAATACTTCTTTCCATCCGTATTGTCAGAGGCCTGTTGCTTTATATCTAGTGGAAGGGAATTCTGAGGGCCAAAAGTAGATATATGAAAATGTGTGTAACAAAAAAAAAAGTAAAGCAGACTTGGGAGGCTTTGATCTTGAGTGAAGGATCAGTGCCTCACCCTTTACCCACCGGACATTTCCCCACTCAAAATCATCCCCAGGAGTTTCTGCCCCCTTCCTTCGGAAGCAGAAAAGCACAATTACAATTGAGATCTTGTGCATATAAGCTAAGAGTCCAGCATTTCTAATTGCCTGAGTTAACATCTTTTTGCGGGTGGTAGCTGATCAAAAATTTATAAACTTTTCTTAAATAATGAATGTTAAGGAAAAACACAAATTAAAGGCTACATGATTAAAATTAGAAGAACCTATTGGCCAATGGGAATACCCAGAAGTATAGGAATGATTTATTATTGCGTGCCAGCTGAAGAGAAAGTTAACAATGCGGTATATTACTCCTACAAGTTGACACATAATCATAGCCCAGTGTGCAGGAAATGTGGGACTGATGCTGGTTTTGCTTCATGGTAAAGATCTATGGGAGAGAGAAAATAATGAAAGCATTTTTATTGCTACTGCTGCTATTGTATCCTGCTGTGCCTCCAAAACAAGAGCCCAGGACAGCTAACGATGATCAAACCACTACTACAAGTCGCCAAATATAACTATAAAATATCCATAAAAACTGACCGATCAGCACAAAACAATCTGCAACTGGTATTAAAACAATCTAATTTAATCATTCATTTAAATAGTGACATAATAACAAGCTAAGATTTGTAACTCAATCCCATTCTTTGTATTTATTTTTACTGTGCTGCTTACTCACACAAAAATGCCGAGGCCAAAAAAGGGAGAACTCCTCCCATCTTGTGTGGTTACTTTTAACAAGCATACTATACACAGGAGTGCAAATAGAGACTCCAAAACACGGTGGAAGTGGTTTTGACATTTCCTGCATTCGAAGTGGTTTGTTTTCTGGGAAGATAGTATGTGTTGTGCACAGCACTGTAGAATCCACCAAGCACGTTGCACAAGGATAGCCAGGGGCAATATATAAGGAAACAAGGCTCCCATTTCCTTTGAAAATATTAATTGCAGTTCCATCTCCCTTGCTAGGTGCTGTGTGAATACTACTGGCCCTCGGACACTTCTCCCACCTCTTTTGGGCAGATCAGCATCCACCTGCTCGCTCAGAATTTTGCAGATGAGTGGACTACACGGGAGTTCAAGCTCCAGCATGTGAGTAGGAGACCAGAAATACCCCATGGCACCTCCCAATAATCTTGCCCAATCAAAAATGCAAATATAATATAAACTGCAGCGTTGTGGTGCTCCAGGGAATCCTAATGACTGGAAACAAGGCAAAGCTCTTTTGCGGACAGTTGAGAAAATCTGGAATAAAGAGTACATGCTTCATAAGCTTGTGGACCAGCTTTCTTGGTTGTAGTACCCAAATTCAGCAGAAGCATATCTCATGCAGTTTAATGGCAGATGCTTCCTCTTTTGCAATTTCAGGTTTAGGACTTTGCCTGAGCTGCTTCTGTGGGCACTAATGTGGGCATCTCTCATCACACAGGAAGGGCTAAACATGGAAAGGAGAGTAACCCACTTGCACTACACAGCATGGCCTAATCATGGTGTTCCTGAGTCCACAGCTTCCATGATTGCCTTTATAGAGTTGGTGCGAGCACACATGCAGGGTGCAAAGGAATGTGGACCTACGCTGGTACACTGCAGGTAAGTTTCAGGCAACCCACTTGGCTGGTTATTAATGTTGGGATTCCATTCCACCCTTTGCTGCAGACATGGGATTGTTGTGTGTCACATGTCTGTTTACATTCCAGCACAGAGTGCTGGCGTGAGCAGAACTTCTGCTCTGTATTGCTTTTGTTTTTAGTCTCTCTCTGAGAAGACGGCAAGGAGAGATGCCATGTTTTCTTTGTCTTGATTTATGTATAATAAATGCATAGTTTAGTATGTGTCTACAGCCTCAAGCCTCTTCTGTTGCGCAGTTTACACTGCTGAGTAAAGTGTGCTCAAGTCTGCAAGCTTGAGTCACTGATGTACATCAGAGCAGAGGTTGATGAATCTCCGCAGCGGCAAGGCTGAGGCGAGATGCTCCAGCTGGGGCCGATCCAGCTGGCCTTTCGACCCCCCTAGATGCCGACAATTACTACCAAAATCTGCAAAGGCAACAAAACATCAAGAAAAATGCTGCCATAAAATCATTCAGTTGGTAAACATCATTGCCTTGCCATGGTTGGCATGATCAGGTGCCCTCTTTGCCCAAATTCCTTGACTGCTGGGGTCACAAAAGGCAGGGAGCACAGAATGAGAAGGAATGAAGGCCTCCAAGGTGAGCTGTGTGAAAGAGCCTCTTCTTTCCCTGTATTACTGCAGTGCAGGTGTGGGACGCACCGGGACTTTTGTTGCTCTGGATCGGCTCTTGCAGCAGATGAAGTACGAGAAGGTGGTGGATGTGTTCAACACCATTTACAGCCTGCGGATGAACCGCCACCGGATGATTCAGACACTGGTGAGAAACTCAGAGCTGCCTCTCAGGTCGCTGGTTTCCCTGACATGGGAATCATTCAATGACACAAGATGGCCTTACCCTTTCTGCTGGGTGTTTGTGGCCAATGCGGAGGGATGGAGAAGATGCCAGAGACACAATGGGCAAGAGAAACTAGAAGGAACAGCAGGGGCCTGGGGGAGCGCCCAAGACATGGCAGGAGCAGCCAACCTTTTGGAGTCCATAAGCACATTGGCAAGCCAGAAAAGCTGTCATGCACACACACACACACACACACACACAGACACACTGCAACCAAGAACACATGGCAAACTGTTCTAGTGGCTACAAGAGAATGCTTCTTTCAAGCCTCATTTCAGTGAAGGGGTGGGATCCTTTGGGCATCCTCTATGGGCATGTGGAGAAGTAAATGAACAAAATGGGCAGCTACTGAAAAATAAGCATAGGATGAGGTACAAGCATTGGCTGTCAACTGGTTTGCAAACAGCTTCTTTCATTTATAGAGGCTGTAGAAAGATCAGTTCTTTGGCAAGTCAGTGCCAGTTCAGGAATAGAGGCCTGAAGCTCCCAGCTGCACATTATAATGATTAGATCTGGTTGCCTTTCTATTTCAAGGTGCACTGCAGTGCTTTCAGGGTCTCTGTGTGCTCTTCTCTTCCAGGGGCAGTACATTTTCCTGCACACCTGCATCCTAGAGAAGATCTCTGAAGACCCACAGATTGGCCTGTCTGGAGTGGAGCTGTAAGTTTATACCCAATTTCTCTTTCCATACCAGTGGAATGCATAGTTCTCTCCTATAAGTCTCTCCTTCCCCTGCTTAACATAGCTATTGTCTCCAGAAATGAAGCTACTCCTTCTTCCCCACCCATATGTGCAAACAGGCTATTACACTGCTGGATCACAGCTAGCACAAGTATAATGCAAAGGGGAAAAACTGGTTGGTTGGTTGGTTGGTTGGTTGGTTGGTTGGTTGGTTGGTTGGTTTCCCCATTCATCATCTGGAAAGGTTTATAGGGACCAGCAACTAGGACACCACACTCATTGCAAATAGGCATGGCCTGCCTCAAATAGCAGCAGAGGTTTCTTGTTCAGTAGGAGTTGCAAGGAGTCTCCTGGAACCACAGTGTCTTGTTCTCTTTTCAAGGCAGCTGTGCCATCAGCTCATGTTAGAGGGATATGGAATGGGGAAGCTGAATAATTAAACCCATCTCTCATGTTTTCTCAAGCTCCCATCCAGTCCCTCTCAAGAACTTTGTTCAGCACCACGCAAAGAACAGTTCCAAGGCCAACACTGGCTTCCTAAGGGAGTATGAGGTAAGAGGTTGGCACACAGGGACGCTGGGTTTTAAGGGTGCTCCAACTCCACATGCCATGTAGGTGGCCAGATTGGGCCACATCAGAGATGCACGACTATCACTTTGAGGGCAGCTCAGGCTCAAGCTGTGAAAATATACATCCAGCTGCATGTAGCATGTAGTTAACTCTTCGGAATGAATGTTTTGAAGATCTCTGCATTAGCAACTGTATCAATGATTAAAGTACCCACCATTGATTCTGGGGTCAGCGATCCTGCATGCTCAATCATAGTGAAAAGTCCACCCCAACCTATTTCTCCATCTCTCTCTCTCTCTCTCTCTCTCTCTCTCTCTCTCTCTCCTACTTTGCTTCTCCCCATCAGCAGATGCTCCTGGAGGCTGCCAAAGAGGAAGCCAATTCAGCAGTACCACTTTCTAGCAGTGGCAACCAACAGATCAACCTTCCCTCAAGCAAGAACTCTTGTGAGTAAATGGTTTTGTGGTTAGTATTGTTGTTTTGCATGAATCACGGGCGGGGCATAAGGCGCTGAGCTGAAATTCTGCAGCGCAGGTCTGTGCTGTGCCTGACGCACTGTGTCACCCAACCCTCCACCTTCTCACAAAGGCTGTTTTGCAGATGACCGCTCAAAAGTGAAGTTCTCGCAGCTGGATCGAGATCCCTTCTCAGACCTCACGAATGTCTGGCTCATCCCTGTGAGTCCACCATGAATTTCATTTCCCTCCTTTCGGGTCCTCTGTTGTTGCCTCCGGATGTCTTTGCTGCATGCTGCACTCCTATAGAAGGGATCAGTTGCTTATGTCACTGCTTTGAGGGGTTTTTTTCTTTTGCAATCAAGAGGTGTATATACTTTTAAATGAAGTGTTATGAAATAAATGTACAGTGGATGCTCGGGTTGTGAGCGTGATCTGTGTGGGATACATGTTCGCAACCCACAGCGTTCGCAACCCGCGTCTGTGCGTTTGTGCATGCGCGAGTTGCGATTCAGTGCTTCTGCACATGCGCAAAGCGTGATTTAGCGCTTCTGCGCATGCGCGATTGCCGAAACCTGGATGTAACCCGTTCCGGTACTTCCAGGTTTCAGCGCTCCGTAACCTGAAAGAAGCGCAACCTGAAGCATCTGTAACCCGAGGTATGACTGTATGTGCTTTTCCTTGCTTTGGTGAGAGAGAAAAGGCTAGGTCATAGCAAGTACAACTCAACTGCTGCCAAGCTGTGAGAAGGTAACAAGTGGATTCTGCGATCCTGGCTGTTCCTTGGCTCAGTATTTTATAACATAGACAATAAGAGTGTGGCAAACAAAGCACTCACATCTCTGGATGACTAAAAGCAGGGCATTACTGAAGACACTACAGTGGTACCTCGGGTTACAAACGCTTCAGGTTACAGACTCCGCTAACCTAGAAATATTACCTCAGGTTAAGAACTTTGCTTCAGGATGAGAACAGAAAACGTGCTCCGGCAGCCTGGCGGCAGCAGGAGACCCCATTAGCTAAAGTGGTGCTTCAGGTTAAGAATGGACCTCCAGAACGAATTAAGTACTTAACCCGAGGTACCACTGTATTAGAAATCAAAATAATATTGATAAACTGGAGAGTCGGGACAAAATGTACAAGCGTAAAAGGAATGCCACTTCAAGGGAAATAAGCCTGAGTGTGCAAAAACTACTCAATAAATAGTGAGTTCTTAGAATCATAGAGTTGGAAGGAACCATGAGGGTCATGTAGTCCAACCCCCTGCACTGCAGGAATATTTTTGCCTGTGGGGCTCGAATCCATGACCCTGAGATTAAGAGTCTCATGTACTACCAATTGATCTATTGCAACCCCTGAAATTAATACAAGACCTGCTAAAGTGCCACTGTGCAAAACTGGCAAACACTTTTTGAGGTTCCATTGGCAAAAGTATATTCAGAGACAAAGGAGGGCCGAGTACACGATCACTGGCTACAAATAATTGTTAAGTAATTACAGTAAAAGCAAATAGTGCATTGTGGGAACTTTGTGACTAGCCTGCGAGTGGTGGGTATAGGAGATAATACAGTGGAAGAGGATGGAGAGCTGACTTCCAGATGAGGGATACTGCAAGTAAATTTAAAATGTAATACCTTGTTTGGGAATCTATATAGCAGCAAGTACCTGGGCCAGCCTTCTTTAACCTGGCACTCTCCAGATTTGTTGGACTACAACTTCCATCAGCCCCAGCCAGCATGGCCAAATGTAAGAACACCAGGCTGGAGCTGGCTGACCTCAACAATCTATTAAGGTAGTTTAGTTCACAAAATTCCTTGATTATCAAGACCAAGAAATCTAGTCTAAGACAAGTACAGTGGTACCTCGGGTTACATACGCTTCAGGTTACATACGCTTCAGGTTACAGACTCCGCTAACCCAGAAATAGTACCTTGGGTTAAGAACGTTGCTTCAGGATGAGAACAGAAACCGTGCTCCGGCAGCGCAGCGGCAGCGGGAGGCCCCATTAGCTAAAGTGGTACCTCAGGTTAAGAACAGTTTCAGGTTAAGAATGGACCTCCGGAACGAATTAAGTACTTAATCCGAGGTACCACTGTACTTAAAGAAAGAAAATATGCTTTCATTTCACCCTCTGATCTGTCACTAAAGTTGCCAGCAACTCCTGGTGCCTCATCTCCACCTAACTTCCTATGGGAGAATAAGCCAGTTACAGATACCATAACCTGCAGCTTACTCCTGTAGCTAGGGTAATCCTTATCCAAGCTTAAAGGTAAAGGTAAAGGTAAAGGTACCCCTGCCCGTACGGGCCGGTCGTGACCGACTCTGGGGTTGCGCGCCCATCTCGCTTAAGAGGCCGGGGGCCAGCACTGTCCGGAGACACTTCCGGGTCACGTGGCCAGCGTGACAAAGCTGCTCTGGCGAGCCTGCACCAGCGCAGCACACGGAAACGCCGTTTACCTTCCCACTGGAGTGGTACCTATTTATCTACTTGCACTTAAGAGTGCTTTCGAACTGCTAGGCGGGCAGGAGCTGGGACCGAACGATGGGAGCTCACCCCGCCGCGGGGATTCGAACCGCCGACCATACGATCGGCAAGTCCTAGGCGCTGAGGTTTTACCCACAGCGCCACCCGCGTCCCTTATCCAAGCTTAGACCAGGCTTATCTTCTGCCGCTGGCACTTTGCTAACTCTGCTAAATGAGACTCTGCTTTTCTTTTTCTTTTGGCAGGGCTGTAACTCGGCCAAGGACTATATAGCTATTGAAGGACCTGACAAACTGGCCCTGGAGGAATTCTGGGGGCTGGTCTGGGAACATGGAGTCCACACCATCATCACTCTACTACCTGGACAGACAAACAGCCCCGTAAGATCCACATTATGCATTATGCAGACCCACAGATTTATAGAGGCAGGTCCTTCTGGGATAGCTGCAATCACTGGGGCCATAGCACAGAGCCATGGGACAGGTTCAGTTTGGGCGCCTGGAACTGAGAGCTGTGCCGTTTAGAATCCTGGCTACGTAAGAACTGCTTTTCCACAAGTGGTTCCCATGTAACTGAAGGCTATATCTGAATGGTGGCATCATGTGGTCAGGGCAAATGGAACTGCAACTACAACCCCTATTTTTTATGTTTGTATGTGTAGGCTCCAGACAACTCGTGCTGGCCCTCTGAAGGTGAACCTGTGTGCACAGAGACGTTGACCATACAGCAAGGCCCAGAGAAGGTTATTTCAGGATGGCCATGCACTCAGCTGAGACTGAAATATGTACGTGAGTTGGAAATAGTGGGGGGAAGCCATGGGGCCTGGGCAAGGGCAAGAGGAACAATGAAAGCAATATCATTGGACATGTGTGTTTTGCAGGGGAAACTCCTTGTCACCATAGCTAAGCTTTTGAGCTACACAGAATTCTTCATTTGTGCATTGGCCCGCCCTCTACACCGCATTCCCAAACAGTTGCTGGATCAATTATCATAATGTCTTTGTTACTTTGTCAGGAGAAAAAAGCCAAGGAGAGGCTGCTGCAACGGTTCCGGTTCCCTTTGGGGGAAGGAGAGGAATTTCCAGACCCTGAGATCCTGGTGGGCTTCCTCACCACTGTCAGGCAACTGGTGCCATATCGGAAAAGAACAAATCCCTTGGTCCTGCATTGCAAGTAAGGCCCTGCCTCTCCAGGTACCCTTGGGCTCTTGCCCAGTAGGCAGCCCTTTTCAGCAGGTAGCCCTTTTCCTTCTGCATATGGCACCAGTGAGGGCATAGGCCAATCCTAAGATGTAGGCATTCCCATCTCACTGAGCTGATACCCATCAGTAAAAGGGCTACTATCCGACTCCCGTTGGTTCTATCTAGTGGCATGCAGTATGTGGAACTCCCTGCCTCATGACTTCAGTTTTTGTGACCAAGACGTGCCCATCCATCCAGCTCTTTGGTTGATGCTGATGTTTTGGTAGGATCACCTGTGTTGTGATTGTCATTTGCTGTGTTGATGTGAGGAATTATAAGCTCCTGGTTTTAACTAATGCCCAGTGGTTAATGGTTTTATGGATGGTATTATTTTATTGTATTGTGAACTGTCCTGTGCTGAAGGCTGCACTAGTTAATTTTTTTATTTTTTTATTTTTTTTTTTTACTAGTTTATTTAAAAAATATATTTGATTTTTTTTCTTTCACAGTTCTGGCAGCGTAGGCCCGATCGGGGTGCTGATTGCCCTGGATACTCTGCTGCAGCAGCTGAAAGGAGAGAAGAGTGTGGATGTATATGGTGTTGTTCTGAGGCTGGTGAGGAGCTGTTGCCTCATGACTCCAACACTGGTAGGTAAAGGGCAGAAAGGGAAGCTTGAGCAGCAATGGTAGCCAAAGGACACTATGCTGTTCCATGTTCTGTTCTCCTGCAGGACCCCTGTGCTTTCTGTCTCCCTAAAGCTAGTCAAGGAGGACATGGGATCCCTGATGGACTTTCCCTTTACTGTACTGGGGTACACTTTTTGCATGGCCATCCAATATTGTGGTTCAAAGTGGGGAAGTAGGTAATTCCAGTCATGACTTCCAGTCTGATCTTATTTAGCAAGCCCCTTGGATGGGTCTCTACAGCTCAGTTCCCTCTCCCTCTCTCCAGCCACCATCTGTCTCGTATTCATGAAGAGTTGGGAAATATTGGGCAACTTTCACACAACAGATATTTTTGGACCTGCTTTCTTTCATCAAAGCCAGAGGGATGTCAACAAGGTTTTCAGTTCAGGCTTTTCCATATCATCAACCAAAGCATTTTCCATCCCTTGTGGGATACTCCCACATACTCTGACTCTGTGTGATATTTATTTCATCTGCATGTAATAGAAACTGGGGGGTAGGGATCGTTTTTTGCTGCTGTTCATCTTTTGAAAAATTCAAAGAGGCTAGATGTAGTCTTGATGCTATACAGGAAAGGGAGAGTTCATAATCTCCAAAGACTTTGGGGGTTGGATTCAAGTAAATAGTTGTACTAGAGGATGACAGTGGAATGAGTTTTGCTAGCCCAATTGAGCTTCCTCCTCCTCCCTCTGTAAAGGTAAAGGGACCCCTGACCATTAGGCAAACCATTTGAAGCGCTGGGAAAATGCAGTCTCAGCAGCAGTATCTTCTGCAGGGAATATGTCCTACCTCTAGGGCAGATGTCCAGCCTCTATACACTAAATGAGGGACAAATGCACATTTACTGCATAAAAATGTTTGTGTATGTCAGGTACATATGCCCAAGACTGCAGTATTAGGCTGCTTCCACATCAGCTGATCTTTGTGGCAGTTGTGCCACTAGAGGGCATTGTGCTCAAGCCCTTCTAAGTGAAATCCTGTGTATTGCAGGACTTATCACAGACCAAAAGCTGCAGCACAGGTGTACCATACAACTTAAATTGCATACACACCAAGTTAGAGCTCCCTGACATTGCCAGAGGAGAAGAATGTGGCCCTCCCTAGTGACCAAGCTGCAGAGATGCTCACATATGCAGCCTGCATGCTTCCTGTAGCCATAGAGCAGCTATAAGGGGTTGCACAGTGTGTTTTTGTGCCCCTGCTGCTGCATTAGCAGTTTGATCTAGCTGAACATGCTTGCCTAGTTCACTGTAAATTCCTGGACCTAATTCCTGGCCTGTTTTGATGGCAATCCTTGGCTGTGTTTTCCCTTTTCACCTTGGAGTATTATTACAAATTCTTTGATTGTCCATGGGAGATGATGAGAGCAGAGCTCCTAATCTCTCTATCCCTCCCCCCTCTGCTTCTCTCTCTCTAGGATAAGTACATTTATCTGTACGAATGCATTCGTGACATCATCACCCAGAAGCAAGTTTAAGTTGCCGCTCTTTGTTAGATGGGTGGAATGCACCGAGCACAGCAGTGTTGTAGGCATAGCCAGGATGGAAGCGATCCTATGTGGAGATGAACAGCTGCATCTTAGCAAGAGCAGAGTGGTGAAATAAGAAGAGCCAAGAACAGTGAGCTGATTACAAGGAACTTAAATCTGCTTGTCAGAAAGGCACAGGTATCCATGTAAGGATGGATTTGGTGGGGAGGGGTTGGGGAGAAGCTTTCCGGAGACTACCTGGCCTGGTTTCAGCATTTTGGGATTCTGAAGAACCAGAATTCGTGGGGACCACAATAATGGAATCAAGAGGTCTTATCAAGTATGACAACCTTTTGGATAACTTGTGCCATTCTAGATGTTTCGTGCCAGAAAGAGAGATGATGTAGAAAAAGGTGATGGGCAAGGCAGACCAATGGTCCAGCTTCTCTGCTACCACATGCCTGATACTTCTTGTTTTTGACCCTTGTGCCAGTGGACTTGCACAGCTGGGTCTGTGTAATCAATTTGTCAGACTGACACAGTCTCCAGTGCAACATGTCTGGGTGATTCCCTTGCACAAGCAGACTTGGGCAGTCTCCTATTCTCATCCAGCTCGCATGACGTCAAGAACAGGACAGCACTGACTAAGGTGCAGTATCTTCTTCACAAAAGCACCTCTGAAATAAGCATGGATCATCTTGCACACAGGGAAGGAAAGTTTAAACCGTCGGCAGTTTATGAAACCTTATATGATGCAGCAAGAGTGAGTAAAAAGAGGCTAAGCATGTTTACACAGAACGAAAGAATGGTGGTATCCAGTCTAATGAAACTAATAGAAAGCTAGTTCAAGGATATCTCAAGGACTTCTTTGCACAATGTAAAAATAACCTATGGAATTCAATGCCAAGGGGAGTTGTCTATTTGTATAAGTGCTTACGTGGCTGCAATCCTATATCAGATACCAGGAGTAAGTCCCACTGAACTCAGTAGAGCTTATTTCTGAGTGGAGGGTTGCACTGTTAATGGATTAGACTGATTAATGCAGGATGAGTATATCCAGATGAAAGGATACAGTAGGGACAGCTAATGTAGTGGCCCTCTAAATTTTGTGGACTACAGCTCCCATGAGCTCCAACCAACTTGGCCAGTGGTAAGAGATCACAGCAACTGTCATCCAGCAACATTTGCAGGGCACCATGTTGGCTACCTCCAATATACAGAGAGGATTAGAAGCAATGCAGAAGGTGGATACAATCATTTTACCCTGTGCATTTCTTTAGCACAAAATGCTGGGTACTGTTTTGGGAGATTTCTAAAAGAAGAAGAAGTTTTAAGACCACTCTTAGTTTGATTCAGCATGTTTTCATAACAGTCCATATATTCCACATGGTAAGCCCATCAAGAACCATCTCTCAGAAAGCAGACAAGACTTCTCATCATGATCCCCCAACACCCTGATTCTGTTCTGTTCCACTTCCTGCCTTGGCTCTTGACACTGCTAGGCCCCCTCTTGAGAGCTGGGCTTGTTCTCTCCGAAACTCTGGCTCCTCTAGTGTTGCAATTCTTTCCCTGGGAAAGGGGGGTATTGGGAATATCTGCCATTGCACTTAATGGGGCTTAACTTGTGAGTGAACATGCTTAGGATTAAATTGCAGGACATTCTTTGGTAAACTTGATTCCCCTCCTCAGTTTGAGTCTCATCATGCCCAATTCTTTCTACTTTAAACTGGCTCACTCTCGACTCTGTTTTTAGAATGGACACTTTTTTTTTAAAGAGGCTTGAGGAGTATGCTGAAAGAAATATGCTGTTGTAAATGAAAACAACTTCCCCCAGTGTCTCTGAAACAGAGAAAAAACTGGGGGAGGGGTTTGTAATAATAAATTATTCATTTTTAAAAAATGAAATTTAACACTTTCCTGGTTTTATTTATTGATCCAAGTATTTACAAACCACAAACACATAAAATTAATATCATGGTGACATACCACCTGATCATTAAAACTTCATAATGTTGAAAGAGCAAATATTACCAACACCACAATCCAGTTCTCTAAAAATGTTTGACCCACAGATGAATTAATATCAACATTGTAAGAGCCTCTTGGAATTCAGACAGTACTCAAACTAGAGGAGCCACTGTGCTGAGAGCCTTTGTGTAAAGTAAAGGTAAAGGGACCCCTGACCGTTAGGTCTAGTTGCCCGAGGGAGCTGGCGTACAGCTTCTGGGTCATGTAGACCCCTCTCAAGCCATGGTTGGTTATCTTGCTGCCAGGGTACCTCAGTCATCAAGAGGGATTGGTGTTCCGCTAGAGGGCAGTGCTGCCACCTACACACACAGGACGGAGATTCCAAAGGACAGGTAGGTAAAGAAGAGAGAGGGATTGCTGAGGGCTTTGGAACCAACAAATTTATACAACTGAAAGATGTAGAATAGTTCACTTGTTGGGAAACATGGCTTGAATGGATCCAGGCAGAATCAGCACATGGTGAAGAAGTTGAATGACAAAGGATGCTAATCGTTATTCTATACAGCACAGATTTCTATACAGTACAGGCTTCCCGAACCTGGGGCCCTCCAGGTGGTGTTAAACCATGGGTAGACAAACTAAGGCTCAATCGCCTTCTAAATCCGGCCCACGGACGGTCCGGGAATCAGCATGTTTTTACATGAGTAGCATGTGTCCTTTTATTTAAAATGCATCTCTGGGTTATTTGTGAGGCATAGGAATTCGTTCTTTTTTCTTTTTCTTTTTCCAAAATATAGTCCAGTCCCCCACAAGGTCTGAGGGACAGTGGGCCAGCCCCTTGCTGAAAAAGTTTGCTGACCTCTGTGTTAAACTCCTACCACCCTGGACCATTGGCCATGTTGGCTAGAGAGGATCAGATTTGCAGTCTAACAACATCTGCAGGCCATCAGGTTTGAGAAGATGCTATAGCGCTGTCTATGGAGGCTTTACATAGAGCAGTGTTGAGAGCCCTGTTCTGAGGGACGTTCAATCCAAAAATGAATGCAAGGAAAACAATGGACAGAAATGGAGGTAGAACTATAAACAGGGGAAGAATATTCCAGTTACACGACATACTTTGGATTAGTTACAGCACGTCAAAGTGCAAGTAGATAAATAGGTACCGCTCCGGTGGAAGGTAAACGGCGTTTCTGTGCGCTGCTCTGTTTCGCCAGAAGTGGCTCAGTCATGCTGGTCACATGTATGCCAGCTCCCTTGGCCAATGAAGCAAGATGAGCGCCGCAACCCCAGAGTCGGTCACGACTGGACCTAATGGTCAGGGGTCCCTTTACCTTTTTAAAGGAGAAAGGGCAGTTTCCTTTCAGGGAACAAAAGCTAATTGGTGAATTGAGGGTGATGCAGCTGGACCCATGTTTATCATACGTAACAGTGCCCACTGAGCAAATCTCAGTGCACTATAGTTTGTTCTGTCAACCAATCTTGAACAACCGAACCACAATAACCATCCTTAAAGTAAAGGAAACAGTCTGACTCTGATCAACTCTCGAAGTGATTCATTTATATACTGGTTTTTCAGTATATGCTTTTAAAGCAACAAAAATAAATAAAAACATGATAAGAACATAGCAGAACAAGTTTAACAAAACAGCCAGTCAATTAAAAACCCATTTCTTTACGTTATTTTGTTTATTCACTTGTTTGTTCTGGAACATAAATAAGAATTTTTAAATACAGCTAACCTTATTTCTGTTTGGTTTTAGACAGGCAGTACTTCTCCAAGAGCCAACATTTTAAATAAGTTTTAGGAGTATGGTAACTACTAGACTAAACAAGGGGAAATATTTCAGCTACAGCCACTTCAAATGTAAAAGCTCAGCACTCTCTTCAAAATCATTTGTGGGGAAATAAGCTTGATTGTTCACAAGAGAGTGTGGCTACTCTTGCAGGCTGGAGTTGAGAGAGAGAACAAATGAATCCAGCTCTAGAGGACCAGATGAGGAAAACTGGATTACTTTCAAACAATGGCAAGAAAAACTAATGGTTCATATGGCATTGTGTGAAGAAGAATTCAAAACACTTGGCACAGACAGCAATACTGACATCACTCCTGTTGTTGTTGTTGTTGGCAGCATCCGACTGTGTTGGGAGACAATGGAGGAGTGTGCCTTTGGGGGTGAAGTCAAACTATTGGAAGGTTACAATACCTGCTGTGGCTGTAGCACTGCTCACATCACTTCCTAACTCATAGTATTGTTAGTCTCTCCAATATCTCCCCAACTGCACAATGTATTCCCAGATTTTGAGTGGAATATCCCAATTAAGTTGAATATGCAGGTCTACACACATTGGATTTTGCACATGTATATCCTATTAAAGCATTATACCCATGCTTGGCAGGGGGTTGGACTCGATGGCCCTTGTGGTCTCTTCAACTCTATGATTCTATGATTCTATGATTCTATGCATGGATGTCTGGTGGTCTTGGAGATGGAACAGGGAATAATAATAATAATAATAATAATAATAATAATAATAATAATGTTTTTATTTATACCCTGTCCATCTGGCTGGGTTTCCCCAGCCACTTTGGGCAGTTTACAGCACATTTAGAAACATAATAAAAACATCA